>NC_137824.1:23478098-23498098 GCF_963921795.1 Nannobrachium achirus | reverse complement strand
CGACCTGTTCTGACATCACAATGATGTTATGTTGATAATGAATTCCGTCCTTGTCCCTTTTTTGTCTTGCTCTGGAGGTGGAAATGCCAGAGTATGACGTAAGGGCAAAATGGCCGCTATGTGAATATGGTCAATATTTAGATTTAGGATGCTTTGTTAAAACTCAACCTTCCAAAATAAAGCCGTTTTCGACAGCCCTTTAGGGCGAGGTCGCTTCTCTTTACTGGTATCTAAATCTAAAGCTAAATTGATCTACAAACAAGTCTAGACTGTGGTGCTCAGAAAGAGTTTATTAGTGGCTTTTAGGCAACTTAATATTACAGGTGTACTGTAATTGAACCTTCACCTTTCTTCATCCAGCTTATTGGAATATTTGCACTAGATAGTAGATCATTGATCCTGTTGACCTGCATTGGATTCCAACTATCTGCCTCATGACAGCTCCCCTGGCCAGGCTCTTGAATAGCTGAATGCAGAACTGCCAATACCTCACCCATCATTTGGTTCCCTCTAATTAATTCTCCGAAACATGGGTGCAGTGTTTTTAACCTTACAATCTTATACGATAGGCCATGAACTTTATTCACACGGCAGACATTTCTGTCTTGCTCTGGAAGTGGAAATGCCCGAGTATGACTTAAGGGCAAAATGGCTGCTATGTGAATTTGGTCAATATTTAGGATTTAGGATGCTTTGTTAAAACTCAACCTTCCCAAATAAAGCCGTTTTCGACAGCAGTTTTTGTGCCATCAGTCTTTAATGTACAATGGCTATTGTTAGAATGGATTTGTTTCTCGTGTTTTTTCAAGATCTAAGATTGAATTGATATAAAAATGTAAGTCTTTGACAGTGTTTGTTTGTTTGTATATCAAAGTGGGGAAGAATGAGAGACTGTCTGTGTGTACAGCCATGTTTATCCACTATAAGTGAAAATACACATTTTTTCACAGCTAGAGTAGTTGAAATGACCCGAGATATATATGTATTTTTAACTTGTATGCAAGAAGAACCGTTTAAATGAAAAATTATTGTATATTGTCATATTTTTGATCTTTGAATTAAAAGGAGTGAGTAACAAATTGGTTGATAGATTGGCAATGTATTGTTTGTCTTCTTTCCATGGATTTGTTGGGATGATGGCAGCATCTAAATATAACTTGCTTGTCCCCATTGGTGACTTTCCGTCAACGATGAGCACTGGAGCGAGGCTGAACATCTGGCCACTACATGTAGTGGCAAATACACCATCACACACTGAACACAAGCTCCTCACACAGACATACCGTATATGTGAGCATCTACAAACACGCACGCACGCACGCACGCACGCACGCACGCACGCACACACACACACACACACACACACACACACACACACACACACACACACATACACACAGACACACACACACTATTAATTGCTGGTCTATTTCGCTCACTCGATGTGGGATTACTGTAAAATCTAACTAGAACTACTTTGAGACTTAGTTTATGATTGTATTTGTGTGAGTGCACATCTGTGTTTCTGTTTGTGTGTGCTTGTCAGGGGTGTCTGTGTGTCTGTTTCTGTGTGGTTTGCCTGCACACTCACACTTCCGTGACAGAGACTGCCCACTAAAAACCAGACTATAAACACCATGTTCCATCATGTGGGGACCTGATGTTTACTGGATCCTGGCTCTTCCATACCATTCATTCACCTTTCACACCAAGTCCTCTCTGCACTGTTTCAGCCTGTCAGTGTGTCTGAAAGACTCCGATTTTTATTGTCTGCCTTGTCATTATATGAGGCCCTACGAGCCCTTATAAAAACTCTATAAATGTTACCGTACATGGTCAGTGTCTTAGAGACATGCAGGTAAACTCAATTAATAGGCTTCGCTTGGCACCGAGGAGCTGGCGTGTACCACAGTGTGAGTCTTGTGTTGTGTGAACAGAGAGATCTTCTGAAACATCCCCAACCACTTTCAACCCGATGTCCATTTTTTGGGTTGGATAAAAATGAAATAAAACAAAAACAAACAAAAAATGAAATAAAAAAAAGCCAGAGTTGTAGAGGGGCTATTAAAAATACGGCTAAAGTGGTTTAACCTCTTAAAGGTGATACACCATGAAATTTCACTTTTCCTATTTTAAAACCTTTTTTTGGGGTCCCACTAGCACCTTCTATCCTCACAAAGTCCCATCTCTGACCGATGTGTCTTTCTCTGGTTTTGAGAAGGCGAAGGTTAAAAGTATCCCACGGGTTCTCAAAACAGGCTGTTCAGATTTGCTGCCGATTGTGACGTCATCTGCCGATTATGACGTCATCACAAAAAAAAAAATCAAAAAACATTTTTTTTTCCAAAAAAAATATTTTTTCAAAAAAAAATTTTTTTTCAAAAGGATTTTGGGGGGGGGTGGCGCAGTTCAGGCCAAAGGTGGTACTGCAGCTGAAATGCTCTGAGAGCCATTCAAAAATGAGAGAGGCTCTCTATTCAGGAGTGGTAATTTAGCCTCAAACCTTTTGAAAAACGTTTTTGGGACATAAACAATATGACATAAATACTTTTTAAATGCATGGTTTATCACCTTTAAAACCTATTATATACGTATGTTGTTGACCAGAGAGTCCTCTATACTAGTCCTTCTCCTGTTTTCACTCTTATCATCGCCGAAAATAGACAATCAGTGGTGGAAATAGTACTCACATTCTTTACTTAAGTAAAAGTATCAATACTGCAATCTAGAAATACTCTATTACATGTAAAAGTCTGGAATTCAAAATGTACTTGAGTAAAAAGCATTGGCAAAAAGCATTGGCATCAAAATGTACTTAAAGTACCAAAAGTAAAAGAAGTCATTATGCAGAATGACATACATTTGAAGTACAAATAACTAAAAACTGTACTTAAGTACAGTACTTAAGTAAATTACTTTCCACCACTGTAGCCGATCTACAAGCTCACAAAGTAGATCGGCAACTACTACAGCTAGTTTTGCTGAATGTTCACCCCAGATTAGGGATGCTGTGGTTCATGTGGTTAGAAAACAGACACATTCACACTTTGATACACACACATAGCATGCAGGGCCGTGACTGCTGCTTGGATCTCCATAGCAACAAAGCCAGTTGGAAGGAAATGTGCTTTTGGAAGTTCACTGGAAATTCTGTTATCTGATTTACAGATCTCTCACAGTGCCAGGTCTCACATTGCCAGACGATTGGAGATGTCAGCCCACTGAGCAACGTATAAGAGACTGACTTGTTAGTCTAGTGCACCTCTGTCAATGTCTGTTTTTTACTGTACTGTATGTATGTGCTCGGACTGCTTTCACATGAATTGAAGTATGTGTGTAATTGTGTGTGTGTGTGTGGGTTGTGAATGAATGAATGAATGAATATTTTATTTACGTGTCCGGACAATTTCTTGACCCGCCATCCCACATGGGATTATCAGACACATCAATTAAAACAAACACATAAACATAAACCAGCGTATCTTTGGGCAACACATGAAGCTAACATCTTCTCTCCCGTGCAATTTGTCCCAGAGACCGTATTATGGAAGCGTTCCATACACCACCCACACCCACCCCCATCGCGCTGTGTCCTCGTCTCTCTTCTTCTCTCCATCTCTCCTGGCAAAGCGCTGAGGGCTCTGACCTCCTGGCTTTGAAAGACAATGATTCCAGGGGCAGCGATGTGGTGGAAACTAAGATTAGAAGCTCAACAACACTTTAAAGCCTGCAGGAACTCCCTGGAGAAGAAAGGACCCCGCAGTATTGCAGTAACCCTTCACATGCACGCGCATGCACATTTATAGAAGCATACATATACAGAACCACATGCTCGCACATGTTTACAGAAGATTGCTCACATACGGAGGTGGTCTGAGAAGCCCGTCTCCCTCTCTCTCTCACACACACACACACACACACACACACACACACACACACACACACACACACACACATTTTCTCTTCCTCTGTCTGTCGGTCTCTCTTTCTAGTTTTATTCAAGACATCCACACATATGTATAGATATGTGCATAGATACTGTTAACAGTTATACTGTATATGTATGTGAAGTCGCTCACAGCCCCCTCTCCCTCCCCCTTTATCTAAAGTGCCTATCAAATGTGAGCACACACACACACACACACACACACACACACACACACACGCACAGAGACACCACTCCATTCATTTTGCCCGATAATGCCTCTGGCTCTCATCATGTTGGAATTGCTTGTGAAAGACCCTCACCAAGACGCGCATCTTTAAAACAATTCAATGGGCGAACCCATGAAGCTGTCACCTTCTTACAACCTTGCTAGCATATCACTGAAGGTATAGCCTCTGTTACAAGCGTAATGTTATCAAAACTAGGGATCCTAGTCATCCTACACATACACACACACACACACACACACACACACACACACACACACACACACACACACACACACACACACACACACACACACACTTCTCTGAAGCTACGCCTCTAAGTATCATAAAAGCCATCACGCCTGCTCTTTTATGATTCAGCCCTCAGCAGTGAAATGCCAATATCTCATTTGAGCAGTTGGCAGGCCGATGGAGTAGCAGGAGAGGGGGGCTTGGGGGTAAGAAAGGTCCAAGTGTTTACCAATCCTCGTGGGCCCTCTGGATGTGATGGGAGAATTGATGTGACTCTCAATGACGAGCTGCCTTGCCACCCTCCCACTCCCCCTCCCCTGCCACACACAAACACGCACATGAACACACACACACACACACACACACACACACACACACACACACACACACACACACACACACACACACACACAGGCAGATGACACTTGTTACATGAGTAAGTAGTATGTGTGACGCGGGCAGTGGCACATATCTGTGCTGGATCGATACCATTATTGTGGTCCGTGGTCCACCGTCATCACCTGCGTCACCACCGCCATCAACATCATCACTTTCATTGTTGTGTTCCTCTATACTTCACTAACCTTGTGTCACCAGACTTTCCACCTGGGAGGAAAGCCTGGTATTTGTTCTAAAACTAGCCTTGTCTGTGGTTCCGGTGGTTGGTTCGGGCCACCTGATGACTACAACAAACTATAACATGACGTAACGATAGTTCCGTAATAACGCGAATCAATTTGTTTATTCTCGCTAGTCGCGCTACGAGTTAGAGTAAAAGATAAACATACCAAACGATTATTATACCAAAAGAAACGAAACAATTATACCAATTTGAAACATTTTGGAGGTGCACAGCACAGGCCCGGTGGTTCACGTCAGTGGTTCCGGCCGCATGTAGTCCGCCTAATGACTACAACATGACGTATGGTTTTATCCACTCCCAACCGGATCAGAAACCCGAAAATGGTATTGATCCCAGGCTACTACTTCACTATAGGTGAAATATAGCAGAGAACGGATAAAGTACTGTACTATAGAAGTAGCATTACTTATAGCCATGTAATGCATATTGGATATACAGTAGTGCCATTCTGATGGCTGCCGTTGTCGTTTGTCGCAAATGTGTTTGTGTGCGTACGAATGCGTGTGTGCATTCATGTGTGTGAGCGAGGCAGAAAGTAGCCTATCACTCGTAACTCGTAATAATCACACTGGGGCTGCTGCTAATACAGTATACAGCCGGCAGATATTTATGTACCTACGACAGATTCTTTTCCTTTTATGGACTAGCTATAACTGTGCTGTGAGAACACCATTAATCTTCTGACTCACCTTTCTTCTTGTTCTTGCACTTGGTTGTTTTTTTGTCTGTCTGTTTGTCTCTCTCTTTATCTCTCTCTCCCTCCCTCTCTCTCTCTCGTTGGTATTGTTAAAAGGTGGCTGTGACCCGTGCGACCCTGATAGTAGTTCATTAGACATATAGCTGCCTCTGTTTATCTCTGTCTCTCCCACACACCACTCGGTACACCCCAACCAACCTCACAGCAATGCCGCACAACAGAATCACACACACGCACGCACGCACGCACGCACGCACGCACACACGCACACCATGCAGTTACTGTTTCCCCCAATTGTTTATTGTGTCATATACTGTATGAGTGCTTCATTATTCATCCATGAACAAAAACATGACCATGTTAGACAGACAAACATGCATAGTCAAATGCAGAGTGAACAGCAATATATTTGTATTGAGTACTGATAGAATGTGATGAATTAAACCAATATTGATAGCGCAACAATCAAGAGTTTTTCTCAACTGGAATAATAGGTTGCAGTTTACTGTCAGAACCATCTTGACTGTGTCTGTCTGTCTGTAAGGGTAACGCTCGTCTTTTTGTTGATTGACTCTCACACTCTGACATCACTGTGATGTGATGTCATGGGAACAAATCCCTTTTATTGCCATACATGGAGATCCCTGTGATGCCAGGGATACCAAATCCATTGTATGCCCATATATGGAGATCCATGATGTCATCAATATTAAGCCCATATCTGTGAATGCCAATATATAATCACAGTGATGTCAGGGGAACCAAATCTCTTTTATTCCCATATATGGAGATCCCTGTGGTGGCCAGGGGAACCAAATCCCTTTGGACAGATGGCCAAGACATGGTGCGACCTGTCGGTTTCCGCCCTTAGGCGTCTTACTGTTAATAATACAACATATTATAATGCTTTTCTAAGTACTCAAAGACACTTTACGGGAACCAAAGATTACCTTAAAGCAAAGAGCAAATAAGAGAAAATAGGGGCTAATGACTAAATATGTTCAAATTAGAATGATATACTGTAAGCTGATCACATAGCACATAGTACGGAACATTGTGTTGTCTTCCATAACTCTGTTTTTGATACCAGACATTTACAATCACTGTTTCTTGTTCTGCAGTAAAGGTGTGGCCTCTGCCTCCCCTTGGTGGTAGTCTTTCAATTCTATGAACATTTACTGCAATACTGTAAATGTATAACACAAAACAATGTTACACAATGCCCTTCTCTACAGTCATGATGGTCATCCAAAATCGATAACATTTTGAATAATGTCACTTGTATTTCATTTGGAATATTCACCCTTCATATTCCTCTTCCTCTGCCTTACAGTATCCTCCTCTTCACATTCCATCTCACCTCTAGTTTCCACTGTTTCAAACACAGAGGAAGCCACCTGATGCCTCTTTTATGCTCTGACATATACCTGAAACATTAAGGCAGTTGAGTTTGAGCAGGTGTGGTGCCCATGTCTTCCCCAATCTCCGACTGCTCCCAGAGAGAGTCTGTAATTCAGCCCACAAGAATTTGAGAAGAGGAAGCTGTCATCTTCCACTGGAAAAGCTCTTCAGTCCAGATGGTATTCAACCAATCACTACACACAGTGTTCATGATAATAATGTATTTTAAAATAGCTTTTTGAATTTGCATTTCATGCTCAGCACAGCAGCAATATTATATGACTCATTTGATTTCAAGTAGGCCTAAGGAAAATGACTTGATATCTGCCCTATTTACCTACTCTATTTAGACAAACTATGGCGGAAGGTGGCACGCAAGGACTAAAACGATGGGTGCTAGTATGTTCGGTGTCCAGATCCAATTTTGCTAGTTAAACTGTGCTTTATTGTGGGCGCAAAGTGAGGCACATTGTGCAAAGTGGTTGTATTTAATCTCAGAATTAGAATGGGTTTTTGACACAATCAGCCCAATCTGAGTGTCGTCTCTCACTCCCTTTTCTGCTTCTCCTGTAACCACAATTAAGATTCAATCTTTCAACAACTTGTCTTCTTTGAATGAACCCATACACAAAGTAATACAATGCTCACCACGATGGACAGCTGTGCGCTTGTGGGTTAGAGGCCAAAGTTTTATGATGACCTTACTGTTCATGCTGCACATTGAACAGAGACAGATAAAGAAAGCCAAGATGGAGGCTATGGATTCACAACATTTTCACATAATGAGAGGTACAGTATGTGAATCAGCAATAAAATGTATAGGTTTCTTATTGAATTAAACTGCATAGATGTTTCCTCTCTCTCTCTCTCTCTCTCTCTCTCTCTCTCTCTCTCTCTCTCTCTCTCTCTCTCCTCACCAAAGCCAGTGTTTTCCACCATGTGAACAAAAAGGATTACAGTATGAAAATTGTTCTAAATGAAAGGGATTTCGTGTGTATAGCGTAAAAATGATGTTTTAATTGCTTTCAGTGGAAAAGAAAATTTGTTCTGTTTAGAGATGTGCAGTCTGCAGACATCTTTACTGTTGATGCATTAGCTTCAGGTTTTCAACATTGTGTGCAAGCTCCCGGTGTTGATATATAAACAAGAAAAACTAAGAAAAAAACTATAAGCCAGGGATCAACTGCAGGGATTTTGTGACACCAGCTCTGCTTCACCTCCCATTTTGTTTCGTCGTAGCCTCCTCCCATTCACCTCTGCCACTTTACTACTCCCCTCCCTTTTCCTTACCCGTTTCTTTCTCCATCTATTTTTGTCTTTTAGTGATCCGCACAGAGGCCTGCATGCTAATGACGTAGCGGTGGATTGGCGCATGCTGCTGTTGCATGGCTCACTGGAGCGAGGATGCATCAACTCTCACAAGAAACATTCACCTGAGGTGCCCCCTCCTTTCTGGAGCGTGGATGCATCAACTCTCACAAGAAACATTCACCTGAGGTGCCCCCTCCTTTCTCACCATCCATCCCATCCTCCAGCCTCCCATTATTCTCCGGTGCCCCTGTCCCCCCGTCTCTCTCTTTCTTGCCTCTTTTAGTTTTATCCCCCTCTCCTTCACTCCCCCACTGATCCCATGCCTAACACCCTGGATATATTATCATTTCAAATGCAGTCTAAATGGAAGCTAACCAGGATCCTGGGGCAGCACACTGCATTTATTATCTCTGCCAGGCTGAAGGCTGGGAATCTAGATTATGTTTTTGTCACTTTGTGTGTCTGTCTGTCTGTCTGTCTGTCTGTCTGTCTGTCTGTCTGTCTAGGTTTGTCTGTCTGTCTGTCTGTCTGTCTGTCTGTCTGTCTGTCTGTCTGTCTGTCTGTCTGTCTGTCTATCTGACTCTCCAGAGCTAATTGGGAGTGTTTCGCTGTTTCTACGTGTCATCTTTTCGACAACCAAACCCAACCCAATTCGCGCCAAATCCAGGGTTTCCGGCAGTCCATTTTTGCCCAGGCAATGGCCATTTTAGCCCGGGCGTCACCACAGCAATGGCTTGTTTTCATCACACAATTCAATTTTCAATTCAAAGGAGCTTTATTGGCATGAGAAAACATACGTTTACATTGCCAATGCAAGTGTCACAAATAAAATAAAAACAGTTGAAAATGGGGAACATGTATACATTGGGAGGGGGTACAGCATTGTGTGAACAGAGCTATGTCGCATTGTGACATTATATATATATACAGGGTATAAAGCTTTTGGAACAAATAACACCATTATTTTTTCTCAAAATGCATTTAAAGGTAGCAGCTCTGTTTCATACTGTATGTGCAGTAGGTCTAGATGTCAATCCATGGTTTGTAGTCCTTAGAGTGGTTGTCTAGCCTTCTTTTGTCGCAACAGTTCACAAATCTTGCTGCTGTGTTCTTGCATTGTTGTATTTCTCCCAGTAGGTATGGGAGTTTTTCATCATTGGTCGAGTTTTCAAATTCACTTCGGGTGTGTGTAATCTGTGGGAAGTATGTGTCTCTGATGTCTTGGTATAGTGGGCAGGTGGTTAGAAAGTGTAGCTCTGTTTCTACCACATTTTGTGTGCAGTGGGTGCATAGTCTATCTTCCCTTGGGAGCGGGGTCTGTCTGTGTCTGCCTTTCTCTATTGCAAGGCTGTGTTCGCTGAGTCTGTACCTAGTCAAGGCTTTCCTAAGTTTTGGGTCTTTTACTGTGCTCAGATATTCTCTTTTTAGTGCCAGATAGCATTCCATTTTGCTTTGGTTTTGGGTTGTCTCTTTCCAGTATGTTAGGTAGCTTTCGTTTTGTTTTCTTATAATCTGGTTTTGTCCAGAGTGTTTTCCGTTTGGTAGTTGAGTCCCTGGGCCAACTGGCTGAGGGGGCAACCCTGTAGGTTTTCACTATGGTTGAGGGCTATGCTATGGAGCGTGTCTGGGTTGCTTTCTTTTGGGTGATTATAGAATTTAAGTGCTCTCTTTTTTACTTTTATAATGAGTGGGTATCGTCCTAATTCTGCCCTGCAAGCATAGATTAGCGAGTATAGATTTGCAGAGTTCTGCGTGCAGAGTCTTGGTTTGGTGTTTGTCCCATTTTTCAAATTCTTTGTTGGCAAGGGGACCCCAGATCTCGCAGCCATAGAGGGAGATGGGTTCTATAACGGAATCTTAGCCAGATTTTTGGGATATCTAGCTTAACGTTCCTTTTGATGGCATAGAAAGCCCTTCTCGCCTTTTCTCTCAGGTCGTTTGCAGCTTTGTTGAAGTTTCCTGTGCTACTGATGTTTAAGCCAAGGTATGTATAGTTTTTTGTGTGTTCTAGTGCTTTGGTATTTAGAAAGAATTGTTGGTTTAGGCGGTTTTGTCTTTTTTGGAATACCATGATTTTTGTCTTGGCTAGATTTACTGTCAAGGCCCACTTATGTGAGAATTTGTGCAGGAGGTCAAGGTGCTGCTGTAATCCTTCTTTGGTGGGAGACAGTAACACCAGATCATCTGCGAATAGTAGACATTTGACTTCTGTGTCTGCTAGAGGGATGCCTGGCCATTGATGTATATGTTAAAGAGGGTGCACAGTGCACCCTCACAGGAGAGTGTGCTCCGTGCACCAGGGCTTTAACGTTCACATCAAAATATTGATTTTTCTTTGTCTGTGATACAAGGAGGTTGGTCTCACAACCCCTGAACTTGCATTATCAACTTCATGTACTGTAGCTCATCAAACATCAGGTGCGAGGACATCCCGGTGGATCATAGGGTAAGGGTACATACAGTACCACATAAATAATGCTATACTCATTCCCACAGCTGCCTGGGGATCGCATCGAACTGAATCTTAACCAAGGCTCTTTGCTGCATGTCATCCCCAGTTTCTCTCCCGCATTTCTTGTCTCTGTTCTCTGATCATTGTGTCTATCCAAATAAAGCAGAAATGCCACAGAAAAGTAAATATAAATAAATATAAACATCAGGTCCTTGAATACCCAAATAACCTTCTGGTTGACATTTTGATGTTGCCAAGATTGTACTTTTCACAACAGCTCCCCACACGCCATCAAACATATTTTATCCCATTATAAACAGACATTAAAGGAGGTGGGGGGGCCACTGAATTCTCTCAGATGTCACAGACGCTCTGTTCTACTAGTTCTGTGACAGCTCTCTGGCTCATTGCCCGTCACTCTTCAAGGATCTGTTCACCCCTCTGATTGCCGGGGAAAACAAAACATCTCACAGAGATGAGAAACAACGTTTTGTGTCCTGGCAAGATAATTAACTGAATTGTTGAGTGTCTGATATCAAAGAAGGCGTTCAATGTGCTAGCAAGGAGAAAAGCTATTTTGCAGGCAGATGTTCTAGAGGGCTGGTGGGAGAAAATGAATACACAATTATTGAAAACATGGTGAGGGTGTGATATTTGCGCATCATAATTCTTGTTTAAATCTTTTGTTGGAAGTAAGTCAGACAGTCAGAAAATGGAACTGCAGGCCTACTAACAAACAAGATGAACGGAGCTGAGCTGCTGCTGTGACCATAGGTGATATTTGGTGTGTGTGCTGTAGGCTATGTACAGTACAGTATATGTTTATTTATTTCCCTCTTTCTCTGGACAACAGTATTTTCCCAGACTGCGAGAGAGACTGAAGAGAGAGATAGAGAGAGATAGAGAGAGAGAGGAGAAAAACAGAAAGAGAGATAGAGAGAGAGAAGAGTGAGTGAGTGAACGTGAGTAAACGTGTGTGTGTGTACTGCATGTGTGGGGAGAGAGAGAGAGAGGAATTGCGGTTGACATTTAATAAGAACACCTCATCCCCATGGGATTAGCTCTGAACACAGAGGCCAGTCCGTTATTTACAAAGGGACTGCAGGTCCACTCACACTAGACTAGAGCTAAAACACTATAGAGTGAGTTAAATCCTTTCAAATCCGTTGTGTGTGTGTGTGTGTGTGCGTGCGTGCGCGCGCGCGTGTGTGTGTGTGTGTGTGTGTGTGTGTGTGTGTGTGTGTGTGTGCGTTCAAACTGGTCCTTGTGTAATCATGCACACACGCGCACATGCACATGCACACGCGCGCACACACACACACACACACACACACACACACACACACACACACACACACACACACATACACTTCCATGCTGTCAGATGACTGTAGAATTGAGTCACGGCTTGTTATTTCCAATATTTGACATTCGAGGGAAGATGTAGGTCTTCATATCTCACATCATTATGGTCCAGTCCCTTTTAAGATGACCACGTGTTGAAGCAAGAACAGGAGGCACGCGCTAAATGGAAGGCCGTTCCAACGTGCACCCTGGAGCTGACAGCACTGGGAGTAAAGCTGTCGGAACAAAATTGGCCTGTCTGCTGTGACTCGTTCCATGAAACAGTAATGTGGTTCTGTAGCTTTCCTCAGCACGAAACCTGCATTTGCCGAACAACAAAGTCATTTCAGACACAGATGGGAGTCCTTCCCCTAGTCTCTATGGTCTTTCTTCTGTCCTATCTCTCTCTCTCTCTCTCTCTCTCTCTCTCTCTCTCTCTCTCTCTCCCTCTGTGTGTCTCTCTCCGTCTTTACTTGCAAGGAGGTAACCAGAAAATATGTCCAGACGGTAACAAGGCAAATAAATACATTGGCTATTATTCCTTTGTAGTAAACTCAATCTCTCTTTTGTGGTGTGTTTTAATACTGTAAGTGGAGCAGTGGAGTGTGTCAGCTGCTGAGTCAGTACAACATTTCCTCAGTGTTAATTTGTCACTGGGGATTATTATGGGTGTTGAGGGGCTTTCTTGGTTGATACGTCTTTTCAACATTGCATGGAAGTCAGTGCAGAGGGAGAGGCAGACCAAAAAGGGGGACCAGAGGGTGTTAGCCAATTACAGAGGTATCACATTACTCAGCCTCCCTGGGAAAGTTTACATCAATGTACTGGAAACGAGGGTCCGGGCATTTTATCAAACCTCAGATTCAAGAGGAGCAAAGGATTCCGTCCTGGCCGTGGAACAACTCACCAGCTCTTTACTCTTGCAGGGATCCTGAGAGGGCCTGGGAGTATAACCGGTCTACGTGTGTTTTGTGGATTTGGAGAAGGCATATGACTGGGTCCCCCGGGAGGTTCTGTGGGAGGTGCTGCGGTGAGGGAGACCTTGTTGAGGGCCATCCAATCGCTGTACACCCAAAGCGAGAGTTGTGGCTCAGTAGCTGCGCCTGGTCACCTATTCTGTTTGCGATATTCATGAGGCCATGGTTCTCAGCAGGAAACCGATGGATTGTGCAGTCCAGGTGGGGAATGAGACTTTTCCCCAGGTGAAGAAGTTTAAGTATCTCAGGGTCTTGTTCTCAGGTGAGGGGAGGATGGAGCAGGAGGAGCGGTAACACCCCACTGAGCATTTTTCTGACTATTAGACTACTAATAAACGCTCTAAACGCTAGTCTAAAATTGTTCTAAAAATGAGTTTTTTTAAGACGTGTAAGCTTAGATTAGACATTGATTAGACGTCTATATATAATAGACCATCTATAGCCATTGAAATAAACATCTAACTAGTAAGACGCCTCAGGGCGCCATGTCTTGGCTTTCAGGCCAGTGATGTATATTGGACCAGTTACCCATATATGGAGACCCCTGGTACCCATGGAGATCCATGTACAGTATATGGAGATATGCTGTGAGAGCCCAAACATGCTTACTCAGTTATTCGTTATGTGAGAGTCTTATGACGTCTATGACATCTGACATCATACATACAATCCCTTTTATGCCCATACATGGAGATCCCTGTCTGTAGAACCAGCCACACATATGGGCTGTCTTGGCTATACATGGATTCTGTTAGTGTATGTGGCCGATGTGGCCTCCATATATGGGCATTCCCATATGAAGTCCTGTTAGATATGGGCTTAATATTGATGACACCAGGGATCTCCATGTATGGGCTTAAAAGGGATTCTGTTAGTGTGGTTCTCCTGATACAGCGACTTCAAAGTGATGTGTCAGGGGAACCACAGTGTCTGGCGTTGCAGAGATACGGACAAGCTGTGACCGTTCACATACTAAACTGCGATCTACGGTCGCAATCAACGTCTAGTCTAAGCTTAGACGTCTAAAAAAACGTTCACTTTTAGACCAATTTTAGACCAATTCTATATAGACGTCTAATAGACGACTATTGCTCACTGGGACACTGTTGTGACGACAAGAGAGCTAAGCCAGAAGGCAAATCTCTCGGCCTACCGAGAAGCTTGGAGCTCTCTGCTGAAATGGCTGCCCCCGCCACTCGACTCAACTATTAAGGTAAAGTTAGCCGAGTGTTAGACGAATCTCGGAACTAAATCAAAAACCAATAGCTTTTTCACAAATGTGTTCATAAAGGTGTCTACTATCACCTCTGAACTTTCTCAATCACAACTCCCTTCGGAAACTTTGTGGGAGCCAATCAAAGTTGGGGGTATCGGGATACCTGGGCCTGGGATTAAAGAGGATAAAATAAAAAAAATGGCCAATATGAGCATATGGGGTGTGTAATTAGGGTATTTTTGGGCTGCTGAATCCATTCCAACCATTAGTTTTCAGTTAAAATGACTCCTTGGCCATAAAATAGGCCTAATTGGCTTAGCCAATCATGTCATTCGAGTTCACCTGTGTCCTGTTAGTCCCTATATGTTTTAAACCCTTTTGTGTTCCTTTCATGAATTCAAACCCTACTCCAACCATTTTTTTATTGCCAATATTATATGTCTCGTGGCCTATTTTATGGCCAAGGAGTAATTGTTACTGATAACTAATGGTTGGAATGGATTCAGCAGCCCCAAAATACCCTAATTACACACCTCATACGCTCACATTGGCCATTTTTTTATTTTTCCCCCTTTAATCCTAGGCCCTCGGGATACCCCCAACTTTGATTGGCTCCCACAAAGTTTCCGAAGGGAGTTCTGATTGAGAAAGTTCAGAGGTGATAGTAGTCACCTTTATGAACACATTTGTGAAGAAAGCTATTGATTTAGATTTAGTTCCCAGATTGTTCTAACACTCGGCTAACTTTCCCTTACTATATACATGCATCCCTGCTAAGCAAAATCAGGGAACTTTAAGCAAAACCCCCCATAGGAATAGTAGCAATACTTTGAAATTTTAGCTTGAATCAGCAGACATAAAATCACAAGTATTTGAGCCTATGCCAGACTCTGATCAAAAGGTGGAGGCCCGGCTGGAGGAGGCAGCTAAGCAGCAGCGGATCGAAGACAAGCAGAGTATAGTGAATGCAAGCCATTTTTAAAGGAGCCTTACGGCTGAGGCGGGCGAGACTCACATGTCCTGCATAAACTAACGCTATATGCTTCATTAATACATACTGTACGTGAATGGGTCCATTTGGTTAAAGTTTTTTTTTGGTAAAGAGAATGAACACTCAGACTGTGTAAGATCCCCATCTTTCCTTTGGGCTCTATTTGCTTCCATGTCCTCATCTCTCCGTCCTCCATCTGTTTCTTTGTGTCTGGCTGTACCTTGTTGTGTACACAAATACCTTAGGGCTTAGGCCATCAGTTTTCAGTTCCAGGTGAGCTGGCAGCCTTAGCGCAAACCCATATACAAACAGCCAAAATGCATTCACGCAAGTGCTCATGCAGACACAAAACAGTGTTGTGCCTTATTTTGACTTTGTACACCTGGATTTGCCAGACAGCGAGAGACAGCGAGAGTGACCAAACTGTAGAGTGAGGCAGAAAGTGTAGAGTGAGTGTGTGTGTGTGTGTGTGTGTGTGTGTGTGTGTGTGTGTGTGTGTGTGTGTGTGTGTGTGCGTGTGTGCGTGCGTGCGTGCGTGCGTGCGTGCGTGCGTGCGTGCGTGCGTGCGTATGTACGTGCGTGCGTGCGTGCGTGCGTGTGATTGAGAAAGACAGAGGCAGAGAGAAGAGAGAGGGATGGAAAGGGAGGCAATGCAAGCATGCTGTGCAGGCTATATACATACATAATCCCTGATGACTTGCATGCACCTCCCAGCTATGTCTCATCAGTTTAACCGGGAACCCCTATTCGTTAGGGATGTAACGATACAGTAACTGCATTGATGTCTCAATTTTAATTTCAACAATTGAAGTACCGTATATGGATATATGTAACAGCAACTTATCATATCGTTTGACTTTTAATCATATCGAATTGTTTTGCAATGCAAATAATCGATTGTATCGATACTAAATACTTCTGCTTATTTAGCCATTTTAAGAAGAAAAAAGAGAAAGAGGAGTTTAATTACTTTTCAATTCCATCACTACACTTAAATAAATGTGTGTAAAACCTAGGTCACCTAGGTCACCTAGGTAAAACTGAATGTATCCTCTTTGGATCTAGTCAGAAACTTAGCCTAGTTGAGAACTTCACAATTAAAGTAGGTGACACTGTGATAGAAAGAAAAAAACACATCTGCTACCTGAGTTGCATCCTGGATGCTAACCTATCCAGTGAAAAAATGACTACCAAGTTAATCAAAAAAGTCAACCAACGAATTTGTTTCTTGCAAAGGGTTGCCCCGCTGATCAATATTAAATCTCGAACACTATAGGAGGTGCTCTTATTGGGCCCCTCATTGATTACGGAGTCCTTGTCTGGTATCGCGACGCCCCAACTGCCTTAAATTAAAGCTCCAAACAGCCCAGAACAAACTAATTAGGGTTGTGCTTGGTCTTCCACCTCAGACCCACCTTACCGATCATCACCACGAAAGCGTGGGGTGGCTCAAAGTAGCTGACAGAGTACAGCATCTTGCAATGGGCCTGGTGTACAAGATTCACTACACCTCCAAGATACCCATGTACCTGGCAAACTACTTCTTAAAGGTCAAGGATGTTCACGATCACAACACCAGAGGCAGCTCCACTAATCATCATCAACGTAGATTTAACACTAAACAAGGCGCTAACTCGTTCTCCTGCTATACCATCAACATGTGGAACGCCACAAGCCTTAAAGGAGAGCAAATCCCTAGCCTCCTTCAAAATTGGTATGAAAAGTCACCTTCAGACAGCTGCTACCCGTGACTTGTAAATAGACTAAGCCCCCATGCTCCCCCACCCCCCTTTTCTTTTTTTCTTTTTCTGCCTTTGTATTTGATGTTATGCTTTTGAAACTGATTATCCTAGATAAAGTACTATGTTCTATCCGTCTGTCTTTCAATGTTATATGAGATACTTAAAGTGTGGTTCCTGTGGAAATAAGCCTCGGCTTTCTAGGATCTCCTTTTAGTTGACCTTGTACCAGTGATTTGTACTGTCATGAAACTGTACTTTTTTCTATTGCAAACTTCTAATAAATTCTTCAATCAATCAATCAATCAATGTAATCTGTGTTCATGTCAAGGTGCGTCCATGTGCGTTCAAATATTTCAATGTCCATGTATTTGCCAGAGAATCAATGTGTTTACTTATTTATAGCCATAATAATACATTTCCCCTTGAACCTGCACTATCCACACGTTGTTTTAATTTCTTTGCTAAATAGTTACTGTATCGATCATAGCATTGTATTGTATCTAGTCGCCATGACTGAACCAATATCTACCATGCTGTATTGTATCATCAACAATGTATTATTGTGATGCGTATCGTATCAACTGGAGCTACCTCTGCTTTATGGCTGAGCAGTGCTTTCACTTTATATGGATTTCATAAAATAGAGAGGGGGAGAAAGAAAGGGAGAACATCAGTGTTAAAGAAAGTGATGTGAGAGCAGTAGGCTACACAGGGAGAGTAGAGAAATACTACACCTTTAAAATATATCTCTAAACCAAGTGTTAACAGTGATACAGTGTGTATTAGTATAGATTCTGATTTGAATTAATCTGCTGGTAGAGAAGTCACTCCCTTTAAAAGAAAGTCGATCTTCCTACCTAATTACAACCTTAGCCACTACATTGTTGCTTTTGGCCAATTAATAGACAGAGGTCTGGCCAAATTATGGGGAAACAATTATGCCAAACAAATGAAAGAGAATCTCTAACCTGACCAAAAGTTAAATGGAAGCTCTTCATGAGTTAGAATCCAGAAAATACATCATCATACACACGGCGGGGTGCCATGGCAGTCAGGGGTGGACTGGCATATCTGGCATATACCGGGCATATGCCCGGTGGACTGACTTACTGTACATGGGCCTCATCTGAATACTGGCCTAGTAGCCCAATCACAGGCCAATCACAGGCTACTGTGGCCCAGGAGTCCCACCCAAACATTTAACAGCCCACAACGGACTTGGCACTTGGCAGAAATTATTTATTATCCAATAACTATTTCAAATATGCTGGTAAATTCTATCTCCAGCCACAGGGGACTGCAATGGGCAGTTTGTTTGCTCCCTGCCTTTCTATGGGCTTCTGGGGAGATAAATATATCTATAATCCCCAGAACAACATATTTCACCCCAAACGTGGCGGCACATAGATAGTGTACTTTTGATTTGGAAAGTCACTGAAGAGGAGCTAAACTTTACTCACAAAAAACTACCTGTCTTTCACGTTGGAATATGATGCCAATAAAATATATTTCTTAGACCATACCATTTACAAAGGGGAAGACGGTAAACTAGAAACTACAATTAGAGCTGATGAGTAACATCCCCATCAGTAAATTTTGGTGCTTAATGAGGAACTGTATTATAGATCTACCCAGATTTCACTAATAAAGCTTAACAATCTGGTCTGTAGAAAGAGGTTATGCCGGATGTTGTATGTGTATGTCATTGTATGTCATGTGAAAAGCGGAATAAAAATGTAAGTGATACAAAAAGAAAGAGGTTATGCCAAAGCAGAACTCAGTTCTACATGCAAGTATTACGCACTGCCACTGACCGAGAGACTTAATTAAAAGAAGAAACCCAAGCAGCAACCAAATATACTTTGTTTCGCCACCCAATACACACCAGAGGCGGGCATTATTAAAAACACAATCATAAAACACTGGCATGTCCTACAGAGTGATCCACATCTGTTCTTTACCCCCTCTCTTCTGCCTGAGAGACCGTCTTGCGCGCTCTAGTCTAACATGGCTCCCCAAATCTCTGTTAGATCATGAGGTGGTGACATTATCAAGAATGTGCTATGCAGAGAGACCTACTGGATACTCACTTTAAATAATCTGGAGCCTACGGGCCTAAATGAGGAGCTTAGCTGATCATATTTTCTATAAACTCACTACAAGTGCCCTTTACAGACGGTCCCTCAGGCTGCTACACCACTGCTGCTTGCTCTGTCGTTCTCTCCCTGCAGGGGTTCTCTATTAAATTGTCCCTATGGTCCCCTTTAGCAGTCTGTTCCAAAATTCTGTTTGGTCTTCTGCTTTATACACATAAGAAATATATTAAAGAAAGTAATTTATTTATGTGATTTTGATCTATGCTTTGACCTCACTTTTTGTAATG
Organism: Nannobrachium achirus; assembly: GCF_963921795.1. Taxonomy (NCBI): domain Eukaryota; kingdom Metazoa; phylum Chordata; class Actinopteri; order Myctophiformes; family Myctophidae; genus Nannobrachium; species Nannobrachium achirus. Next base: position 23,478,537 of record NC_137824.1, on the reverse strand, counting down.
CTGATATTTACTATTAGTTTACTTATTTTGCTTCGACTGCAGGTCACTAGGGAGAATCCCCCACTTGAGATCTGCATGTGTAAGATGTATGTATTCATTATTGCCGGCCTTTGGACATTGGCTAATTGAAGGGCCTGCCCATCCTCACCTGATTTAAGCCATTTGTAGCCTCTTCATGGTATGACTATGACCTGATCGATGTAGATGTATTATTGACATTGAAACGTTGTCACATTATTTTCCTGCACCCTGTTATTAAAAAGCATGTGAGGGGTCAAACTAGGGTTTTTTTATGATTCTGAATCCAATGCAAGCATTTGTTTTGCACGTTTTTGTATTGTTTTCCTGTATAGTAAAGTCAATGAGAACCGAACTTTGATTGGCTCCCACAAAGTTTCCCAGCGAGTTGGGTTAGACAAAGTTCAGAGGTGATAGTAGA
>NC_137824.1:23360598-23473098 GCF_963921795.1 Nannobrachium achirus | reverse complement strand
TCCCTAACATATCTCACATTCCATCACTGTCATATCTCTGTAATCCTCTCTCTCTCTCTCTGTGTGTGTGTGTGTGTGTGTGTGTGTGTGTGTGTGTGTGTGTGTGTGTGTGTGTGTGTGTGTGTGTGTGTGTGTGTGTGTGTGTGTGTGTGTGAGAGAGAGAGAGAGAGAGAGAGAGAGAGAGAGAGAGAGAGAGAGAGAGAGAGAGAGAGAGGATATTACATCTCCAAACTCGGACACAAATCTCGAGATTTTATATAGACTTCCATAAGTTCCATTGTGCATTATTGCCCTAATGGGCAATAATGCAATACATGCAATTATTGTTCTCTAATGGGCAACTAGAAGATTGAGCTGACTGACTGGCTGTTGCTATAAGACATACATTTCAACGTTCTCGTCCTGTGTCAACAGTAACTTTACTTAGGTCAACAGGGAACAAAATAGGTTTCAGAGAGAATGCTCACAGTCGCAGATGCGCGGACACAAACTTGGAGACGCTTTTACCATAGCAATCTTGGGTAGGCTATTCATTCATTCAACCACTTGGTGTCGCCCTAAACTTGATTATGCGTTAAGGTGATTAGGAACTGTCACTGATATAGTCTACGATGCTGAATTCATACAAATGATCAAACAAATTATCTTTTGAATTGCAAGAGTTGTGTAGTTTATTAATGTTTTATTTAGGGTTAGGGCTACTTCGGGGAAACATGCTGTTTTATATGCTACAGAACCATGCACTAAACTGACTCATAAAGGCCTATGCTACAGAAGCGTGCACTAACTGACTGTAGAAGGAATGGTTAGATTAAAGGTGCGACTTACAGAGTAGGCTAATAATGAACACATGTGTCAGATAGTTTCAATAAGAATGTGGAGGAGGTCACCATTGAATGTCGCATCCTAAAACTCTCTGTTGTCCTCCTAAAGACTCTTAATATCTTCAATTTAAGTTAAGAATGTGACAAACGTTGGGAATTTGTATGGATTTATTTATACTTTAATAGTCAGAAACGTAAACGGCACGTGGTACAGACATTAAGGCTAAAAGGGTAAAGGTCCTGGGGACTTGTTTTTCCATTGTAGTGAGGTCCTACTGAACTTGGCTCCATCTCTTTTTGTCTTTTAATCATACTTTTGTTTAGAATGACACTGAGCAACGTAGTGGTGTGGAAATGGGATACTGATATTTGGTGTTCACTCATAGGCTATATCTATGACAGGAACACAACTAAAATCAAATTAGCATAGTTGTCAAATCCCCAGGTGTAGCTCTAGAGCGCATGACCTCTCCACGTTACACTGAGATTGGTAGCTTGTGAATGTTTGCGACTCCAGCCTCGCGGTTGCGTCCCCTCCCCCCCGAAATGGCAAAACTGCGACCTCTGGAGTCACGGAATTCTATAGGCAGCCAATTTCCTTGTAACCCCCACTCACCGCTCCAACCGAGGCAACCTGTCAGAGCAGCAGGAAGACACATTGGTGGACGTGGTTGCTCAGGCTGGTGACTGACAGCCGTCTCAGGGAAATAAAGTTAACTGAACTCGCTGTTGCAGTCATGGAAACTAATTTGGGATGTACATTTGTGGAATTTCACCGCTGACACAGGAGTACGCAGTCCCCTTCGCGTCGAAACAACTTGTGGAAGTTGGGGAGTAGGAGGGTGCTTTTTTCACACGGATATTTAGCAATACAAAAGTGAGCTAGGCTAACTCAGGCTAACATTAGCTGGTTACTACCACACTGAACCTGGACTTATGATTTACGGGGACTTTGGTATGGTTCCGCTTGTGTAAATTGCGTCGAAAATGTACGAACTCTAAAAGTTTTCAACAGCTGGTATTCCTACTTTCACTGCCACTGTGTTTGTGGCTGTTCTTTGAATTTCCCTCCATTACTAAACATAGACAGGCGGGTTACGGACTGGGGTACCGTGCGCTCGGGGTAGTTGGCTCCGTACCAAATCATTAGCCACTTTGTGCTAATTGTGGCTAGTTAGCCCAGGCACTTATACACGGGCCCAAGACAACTAACTACTGTCTTCTTTCTAGTGAATCACAACTTGTGGGAAAAGTTTTTTTCTTTCCGGTTTGAGAACGGGCAGGATAACGTTAACCACCGTACACCTTTATTTTGACAACCAGTTTGTGGAAAGCGCAGTGAATCCCAGTAATGGAGCCATACTCTGGAAATGCAGCATCGGCTTCTGTTCCCAAGAAGGACAAGAAAGCAAAGAAGCACTACGAGGATGGAGATGGGAAAAAGAAATTTGTGAGTATCTCTCTGGTGTAGTCTTGTGCTGTTGTGTTGCATTGACAGAGTTCCGCCCGGGTACAGCATCCCACCACGAAGAAGTTTACTGAATTGGTTCACTTTCCTTCCTCCCCAAGTTTCGAGTGAAGTCAGTCAGAATAGAAAACGACAATCTCAACCATCTTGTCAGTAAACAAACCTCGAGAACACACCATTGCGCCCTATAATACAACACCGGTCCCCAACACATGCGTGTTATGATGAGGAAGTGCCACAGTGGCTGTTTCTTTCAAGTGTAGAGTGGTGCAATTATTGACAAGTTGCCACACTGTATTGCATAATTCCCCGACACAGTTAACTTGCCAGTTTTTAGAAGTTGAGTGTGTTTGAAGTGTTTAATTAGTAAATGCAAGCACTGCCCACCATTTCCACTTAAAGTGTTGGCTGTTGTTATGCAGTTTTGCAGTCATTTTTATTTTTAAATATGTCACTGGACAAATGTTCTTTAGTTTAGACAAAATGAGTACTAACCAACATTAATGTTACACCCTAAAGGCGTGGCATTGGCCCATGAGACTTTATCAAAATCAGTTAGTTCTGATGTCATCATGTGTCAACATGTGTGATTCACTGTAGTGTGTCTGAGAGAGTCTCCACTGTGTTGTCTCTGCGAAAGGGACATCACAACACGAGGAGTGATCCGGAGTGATGCGTGTCATCAGGCATGGCAAACATTCCAAACAAGATTGCGTAATTTAACCCCTTGCCCGGGTCTAGCAACAGTTGAAAACCGATATGTACTGTATGGGGAGACAACCGTGTAACCATAGAGGGCCCTGAGACACACCTGGCCAGTGGAGTGCAATAAACCCACATGCACGCACGCACGCACGCATGCACACGCACACACACACACACACACACACACACACACACACACACACACACACACACAAACTAACGTTTCGGAGTCCTCCAAGTCCTTTATTAAAGGTGATGCTCAGTGACAGTCTGATATAATGCTCCAAGCCCACTCTGTGTTCTTGTATGTTTGCACCTTGCTGGCAGGGATGAACTTAAAAAAGAACAACCCACATGCCAATTTGTCTAGGCGTTTCAAGTATTTTGCTATGTGGTGATTGTATTGAGTTTTTGCATTAGACAGCTTGATTCTGCATAGTTCAATATGACTGGATGTGCCCAGCACCTGTTTGCCTTGCAGCAGAGGGAGGAGACAGTATTTTGTCTTTGTTAAAGGCATAGCAAAGGTGATTAGAGGAACTTGGAAATTGCACTGTTCAACTGCATGGAACCAGCTAAACTAGCTTGTATATTGATGTTTTGACTTGTAGCTCTAATATAATATATAAAAGGTGCAATTCTGGGAAATTGCAAGTGTGGTTGCTGAGTTGCTCTGACACGATCCACAAGAAAACCACTTGGAAATGAATTCCGTCCCGCATGAAGAACGAATACATGAGGAATTAGTTCTTCATTCGAGCCATTTGCACACTTGTAATTCATTGGTTTATACTAGAAAGTTTTGTTCTTGATTAATTCTGTCTTTTGACACCATATGTGCATTTGATGTTTGACAGTGGGACTTCGTGTCATCTAGCACAGTGATTCCCAAACGGGGGGTATAATGGTCTTGGAAAGTATATACTTTACTTCGGTATAAAATGAAATTCCCACAAGGGTAGAGTGGAATTAAACAATTTATTTATTATACAAAAACATGACACACGTTCATATCTCCTTGTATGGGCCTTTCTTTCCGTCAGTTATCCATACATGGAGATGCGTGCTCAATCATACCCACAAAGCCAGAAGTATCTCCATACTGAATTCCGTGGCAGTGCTCATACACACAAAGTGAAACATAGGAGCAGTTAGCACCGCTCAAAAACAAAGCTCTTGGAGACTGCCCCATGAAAATGCAGCCTCACGATTATAAGACATGTGCCTTCTTTATACAAAACAAGAGAACACAAATAGCTGGAGATGTGGTTAGTGGACAGAGTCTCTATTTAGAAATAGTTCTTCTTTCTGACAGGCTACCAAATGGTGAGAACATGGCTTGCCTACTATTGTGGGTTGTAAATAGTCCTGAAGACTCAGGAGTGGGCACATTTCCTTCTAGTGTATATGCACTTATAGTTATAACTATAATCATGGTTAGAACAGTGTAGTATTGTCATATCTCTATTACAGGGGCCCCCATGGGGGTCCCCAAATGATTGTGGGGGTCCCCAGACGATTAACTTAATGTGAAACACATTGTTTTCTCACTTAACAGTTAACATACCAACATACAGTACATATAATTGTATACAGGGTATCTGCACATTTCTAAAGTTACAATTGAATGACTTTTTAAGACTTTTAAGACTTTTGAATGACTTTTTAATACCAAATTGGCCAAATTGTCAAATATTTATGCAAGACAGAGGAAAAACATTATGAAAATAGACGATGTACAAGCCCACAACTCCTCGCACCGTGAGGTGTACAATTCCAAGCTTGCTTGTCAGGGTATTAGGATGATCTAGGTACCAAATTGGTGGACATGAAGCTCCTTATAGGGACCTTATATCTTATGTCATGGCGACACGATTTGTTTGGGTCTGATGACATGCTGTCAGAGACAGCATGATATACTGTACATGCTATATTTGGGTGTTTGGTTGAGAGTCTAGTTGTAAACCTGTCTGCAATCATCAGTACCAAATGGACTGCCTGTTTCTGCTTAACTTACATTACATTATCATTTTGAATCAATGAAAGTGATGTTGTGTGACTCCAGTGTGGATTCAGTGCATGCCTTGCATTCTGCAGAGAGATGGCTCTGTGATCTCATGAGGCCAGGCTGCTGTGCGAGCCTGGCCAGTGGTCCTTTGCCTTCTTGTGAGAACTCACAAGAAGGCAAAGGCAGATTTATTTCTTTATTCAGAGGCTGAGCTTAATTTTCACATTTGAAATTCAAATATACTTTTGACTATCAAATATGTGTTGACAGACAGCCCTAATGCACATGTGGGCTAGTTCATGAAAAGACTAACAGTGAATCAGCAATCAGTATGAGTCACAGTCCAGGGATCTATTGAAAACACTTGCAAACATTTGTGTTGTGTGACATTGTGAGTGATTTGTCCTTGCTTGAGCTCACCTTTGGTGTGTGAGTATATGGCCTTGGCTTGATTAAGCTGCTAGTGCTGCTACTTGAACCTATACCGGCGAATGCGGCAATTATATAATTTGCAACATGGTCATAGTCAGACTCAGAGTTTAGAAAGGGATTAATTGCCATATTTGTGATGTAATAATTGTGTGTCCTTAATCTGACAGACATGATGTAGTCTTTTGTAAAATCTGTGACAATGACGCAGCAAGGTTTGCGTGCGTGTGTGTGTGTGTATGTGTCTCTCTGTATGAGAGATAACCTATCTGTTAAGCATTCCAAGGCTATTACGCTCTCTGTGAATCTCTGTGTCATGTTTCTTGTGAGAGAGTCCAAGTGAATGTAAGTACATTATTATTGTAGACGCATGCCATAGGCATAGTAATGCCTTAGTCATCATCTCCACCCTTTCAGAGTGTGAATCCATTATGACATTTATTTGGATACATTACTATGACATGATACAAAGTAAGAGAGGTAAGAAAGCCTAAGAAATGACACTGAGTTGAAAATGACGTCGTCATCCCCTGTAATGATCCGTCTAGCCACCCAACAATTACTCTTCAGTTTTATTGGTGTGTGTGTGTGTGTGTGTGTGTGTGTGTGTGTGTGTGTGTGTGTGTGTGTGTGTGTGCGCGCGTGTGCGTGTGTGTGTGTGTGTGTGTGTGTGTGTGTGTGTGTGTGCCCTGCTCACTGTATGTACTGTACAGTAACCTGTACTTATGTTCCACTGGAATGCTTTACATGATTTCAGTTAACTTCGTAGCGCAGCACAAAAAATACGTAGCATGGCTTTGAAGCAAAAAACAGAAGCCGTAAACCCTGAAGCAGTGAAGGTTTTCTTTATATCAACATCCACATTAGTCAACATTATATGGTAGAATCCAGCAAACAGGCAGAGGCAGGAACCCAACAGTCAGGGATCACTAACTTGGACAGTTGTTTGTGATACAAGTTCAGTTTTCTATTTCAGGCTGTGGTGTGTTTTTGATCTACTTTTAATCTATTTTCTTGTCGAAAACGTACAGTAGATGGATGCTAAGGATTACCGAGATGCCAACTCTCCCCTGCCGCCTTAGAGACAGTGAAATGAAATATTTTTTTCACACTATATAGAAATATAGTTTTTCACACTTTTAGAGCATATCCGTGGTCATCATATGGGCATACCTAAAAAAGCTGTATGTTACTACTGTATGTAAAATCGTATTTATCGCCAAAATAAAAATATTACTGTCTTGTAGCCAGTTTTTGTAACCAAAACATCCACTGTCTGTGTCACTTTATTTCACCATGTCAGTTCACTTTTGTAAGTAAAGGACTATTTGTTGCCCTCACTCACTCACTCACTCACTCACTCACTCACTCACTCACTCACACATTTACAAAATTACAATACAAGGACAATTAGTGGGCACGCACGCACGCACGCACGCACGCACGCGCACACACACACACACACACACACACACACACACACACACACACACACACACACACACACAGAATCTGTCATAGATGGCTAGCCTCTTGCAGAGCCATGGCGTAAAAATAAAAGGTCTCCAGGGAGTGCCTGGTGGCTCAGCCAGTTAGTGCACAGAAGGAATAAGCTGACCTGCTGTACAGTATGCTGCTTTATCTCTTGACATTAATGACCCTCAGGCCCCTCACAAAGGTGACTTGGATGTTTCATACATTTTGAACACACCCTTTAGCAGAAAACCGCTACTCGAGGAAAACCACTGCCGCTGTTGGTGTGAATAGGCACCACTTGGCCCTAGGTTTACACTGAGCACAGTTTCACATGGAGATCATTAATGTTCTACCAGTAGATCAGCACTATACTTCTGCCAAAAAACATTAGAATATTATGCTACATTTTACAATGTATCTCTTTGTTTGTGTGGGGGTAGATCCCATCCATCCTCTCTTGCCATGTGTCTGTCCAAGTCCATAGTCCTCCATCTTTGTCACTCTCTCTCTCTCTCTCTCTCTCTCTCTCTCTCAGTCACCCATCCAACTCAGAGCACATATTGTGGCTGAAATGCCAGTGTGAAACTGGAGTGGGTACTGCACTGCTAGTGGCAGGGGCCTCTTGGCTCAGAATCAATAAGAGAAAGGCTAGTCCAGAAAGAAAGATATGCAGATTAGGAGATTCCACAGTCCATTATAAAGGAAGATCATAAGCCTTAGAGGTAATGAGATATATCTGGCCTCAAAGCTTGTCTTTTACTATTCAGCCATGCAAACTTGATTTTTTAGCATTAATCTGCATTTTGAATCCATTGATCAATAGGTCATGTTTGCAAATCCTATTAGAGTACTGAGCAACTGTATAGTCTAACGCTGTTGTTCTCACCCCCACAAATGTTTTAAGGCCCCCAAAATACCCATACCCAGTTTGCATGCCTAACTATTGTAGGCCCTATAAGCTACTATTTAGCCTGTCATCTTGGTCTTGTATGTGATTCTCAGTCAATATTATAGTAGTAATTGTTGTAACACTGACATAATATATATTAATAATAATATACTTTATGGTTAATTGGGCTACATTTGATGCTCATTTCTTTTGAGCAGAATAAAATGCCATTTTGTGACAAACTGTGGCATTAAATACACACACATTGAAGGGTAAACCAAGAAGTGCATGCATAGCTTCATGAATAGAAAAACATAGTGGTTGTGGCGGTTGCTTGCCATCCATTGCGGTTGGCTTGTCAATAGCAAGGAAGGTATTGCAACATTGTGGTTATTATTTGGGACAGCCCTATGGCGAACTCTCTCTGCTTGGTCAATGGTAATCCGAATGATACAATCCTTCAGTAAAAAAGGATGGGACCACAATGAAGCAAACATAAGTTGCAGCAAAAGTGAAGTGACTTTGCAAACACTACTGGCCTAAACTATTATACATGTATGGCAAAGGCTACGACTACGTTGACTAACCCTAACCTTTAAACATTTTCATTACCCACTTCTCTAGTCTAGACACCTCTACACAATGCCTTAAACACGTCATGAAATGGCGTGAAATGCATGGTCAGCTGGCCCAGAGTGTCTCAGTGTGTCAGGGCCAGCAGCGGACCATTTCTTCTCACAGAGGTCAGTAGACCGTTGTTGTCCATCTCCCAACTGCCTTCCAGGCAGACAAATGAGCTCGTCCTCTCAGTAGCTCAGCTGATGGTTGGTTGCGTCTAGTTTTCTCTGCAGCCTGTTCTGACTGGATATGAGAGCCGAGTTGTGCAATAAAATAAAAGTGCTGCTGGCCTATTTGTCAGGACAGGCACTCGGTGGAATGCACAGTCAACCACAGCCCAGAAATAGCATAGCTAGCATGGAATGTTACCTCCACCTGCCTTCAAATGTTTTTCTCCCACTGCGCTATTTTTTAATCAGTTTGCTTCTTTCTCTCTCTATCCTCGTCCTTTAATCCTAAAAAGATGGGAGGTGCGCTGGCCTTTAGGACCTAGAGTCTACTCTAGATAAGGATGGGTATCGTTTGGAGTTTTACGATTCCGGTTCCGGTTCTGCTTATCGGTTCCGGTTCCTAACCGTTCCTATTTTGGTTCCAAAATGGTTTGGTTTTTACACAAAAACATATTTTTTTAATTTAATTTTAATGTTTAACACGTTGCAAGCCGCGGCAGAACCCTCTGAACAGAGGTAGCGCCGAAGAAATAAGCCATTTATTTACAAACATGTTTTAAAAAAACAAAGCCCACATGATAACAACACGTAATGGAGTGCTCGATACAGCGTACATATTCATCCTGCAGAGGTCGGCGATCTTACTTTGGCGAGGCGGAGGGGAGATCAATTCCATTCGTTTACGTGCGGCGAAGCAGGGAAAGGAGCGATAGAGAAGCGGCGCCCGAACGTGATTGAAACCGCGATCCACGAACAGAGACAAAGAGTAGCCATCTTGTGTGTCCTTCTTGGCGAGTATCAACACTGGGGAGAGTCTGAGGCCACTCCTGTCCAGCCATCCATCCAGAATGTGAGTCAACGGCGTGGCCTGCTGGATATTACGAGTATCACACCCAGCACCAGAAAATGACTGTGAGAGCATATTAACCGTTTCAGATAGCTCCAAAAAGACGCGGAGAAGAATGGCCGATGTTTTTTTTTTTTATTATTATCATTTATATCAAAAGTCCGGGAATAGACGTGTGGCTGATGGGACCCAGTAGGAAGTCCGAGGGAGTACGACCAGGCTTAGAAGGTGTTAATTTACAGTTTTAATGAATCATGTAAATGAAATCATATTTCAATGTATTTTGGGATACTCTTATTCTGAAGAGATTAAGAAGTCGACCACCGTCTGGAAGTCTTATTACATTAAGAAATCTGGAAGTCTTATTGCTGCTAGCGCAACATATCTTATTCTGAAGAGATCGGCTACCGGAAGTGTTAGATTTGCCAGCTTAGATTTGACAAAAGAACACAACTCGACGAGCGAGCGAGTGAGAGATGCAGTCGGACTCGCAGACATGCAGTGTCGCACGGGGGTCCGCATTCACACAAGCGCTGTTGCCGTACAGTCTTTCAGATGAATCCCACGCTGTCATAAATGTTTCGTCTCCAACTCACATCTCTCTGTGGTGGCTATACAGGGCTCAGCTGTACTGGTGGCTGGGCTGCTAACGTTGCTAGCATCGCTACCGCTGCCAGTCAGTGTTATTGTTGACTGAGTGGCAACGCAATTGTCCCCCGATTTAGGGATGTCACAGAATAATCGATTTTCGAATATTCGTTAGATTAATCAATATTCGATTTTAATATTTCATAATCGAAAATCGAAAAAATATTAATATATATATTTTTTTTATACCATTTTTTGGCTTAGTTAGTTAGTTTCAACCAAAATATAGAATATAGGCTAACAATAGTATTAACTCTCCTACTGCCAGATTATTTATTTATTTATTGGGTCTGGCGCCATCAAAAAGCGGCTTACCTTTGCGACGTTATAGTAGATAGACAGACAGACATTTATTTATTTATTTTTATTTTTTTTTGGTTGTGCAATAGTGCACTTTGGTCTGCCAGGCAGCAGAGGGCGGCGTCATGCGAGAATGAATGTGAATTTGCCTGTTATGTGTTGAAGAAGAAGAAGACCAGTCACTGGCCACAGAGCCTTACAGCCGGAGGAAATCAACAAGGAAGTGAATTGTTCTCCGTTGATCTAACGCATAATGGATTTTTTACACCATCACCGCGGAAAATGTGTTTACAGTAGACGGCCGCACGACCCCTCATCAGCTTACAGTCATCAGACGAACGAACCGAACGAGCGCCGTATTGGCATCGAGGTTCTGTAAAAAATGGGGCGAGCGTTAACGTTCAAAGCGTGGGAAGAGTTAATGATAATAGTAAATGGCCAATGATTTATTATTCACACCAGCACCAACTGTAAACTGTGTAGACAGAGTGAAGGAGCACAGCAGAGTGGCAGCTGCCTGCTACACACTCCCCTCCCCCCCTGTCTCAGACACAGGTGCAGTGACGTCAATACGTGCGCGTCACGCGTCTCTGACGCATTCACGTTGCCTAAAGACGCATTCACGTCAGTGTCCTTGGGTCCCATGGACGCATCGCCTCCATTGGAGTCCACGTTAAAATAATTTACCACGTCGCGAAAAAAATATATTTTAAAAAGTCCAGACGCCACCATTGTTCATGGGTGAAGGCATGCTACTTAATGCTATGTTAACACAAATTAAATCCGCGTAGAAAGTCTTAAAACAGACGATAGAACTAACGACAGTGTGTTTTGAACGCCATTGTGTGTATGTGGATGGTCACAGAATTCAATGGGTGCCTGAGTTTTAGCGTAGCACCGGGCCGCTCTCTGACCATAGTGGCACAGCGTGTTAGGTGATACACCAAAAAGGGTTCCCCCACAGAACGTGTATGGCGCAGAAACATGACATGCTCACTGCTCACACAGCGACCCGCCTCCTCTCCCTCTGTCGTCTTCATTCAATAACAACTGGATACACGCGCTATTGTTTATAGATGTGGTGGACATTGGACAACGTGTTAGAAGCCACACAGGTCTTCATTGCGTCTTTACAGCAATAGCGACGATTAACGTTGTGGTGAACGTGGTCAAATAACCTTTATTGGCTCAACTACAACACGGAGGAAGCAAGCTAGCCTAGCATGTATGCTATCTGAGACAGTATGTATGTAGCCTAGACTGCCTAACTGTTTTGATTGATTATAGTGTTTTCGTGGCGGCGCCGTCCATTTGGTGGCGGCCGCCTGTGCCTTGCCCTCCCGCATCCCTAGAGGGGCGGCACGTCCCTCTATGATCAACCGTTCAAAACAAAAGTAGCCGATCTACAAGCAATCCTAATCGACTGTTTTTGACCAAGTCCACTGGTTCAATGTACAGCAGAGCAAACACAAGCACGGCATTTCCCCCATTCCATAGAAGCAGTAACAGTACAAACAGGAGACATCATGATCTCACTTAGAAGATCCATATATTATCGATGTATATAAAATAACAGGTGGCTGTTGATTATGAAGACTCGGTAAAAGCTTCTATCTACGCCCCCAAGTGGTCAACATCCGATATTACCGGTTAGGTATAAAAAAAATCAAACCATCACATGACTATTTGGAAGTATTCAAATTGTAAGATTTGGAATTGTGGTTCATTTCTTTCAGACACATTTCTACGTAACATGAACATAACCATATAATAACCAATTCAAGTTAAATGCTGCACTTTGTCAAAAATGACATGACGCGTTGAATTTTTGTGGGACCCATAAAATATCTCTGGGACTCATCCGAAAGACCCGTCTTGGGTCCCGGGACTCATTACATTAAAAACCTATTAACATCACTGCAGGTGTGATTGATTCAGGCTTGATTGTTTGGTACTTGGTGGCCATCATCAAAGAAAAGGGAAAACAGCGTCCTCTGTATTGTAAAGCATCACAGAATCTGTTCTTGAGAGATTAGGTGAACAGTACACTGGCACACTAAAAAGAAAGATGAAGAGTAGTAGTTAGGCTACCAATTACCTGAAGAGCCATGTTGTACATATGTAAATGTGCATTGAAATCCAGTAAAAAAAAAAGAAAAACAGAAGAAAAAAAAATGTTTTTTTTTATTTTTTTTATAAAAAAATAATAATAATAATTAATTATCGATTTTCGAATAATATTCGATTATTGCTATAGAATAATCGATTTTGATAAAGGTCCATTTTTGACATCCCTACCCCGATTGTGTGTGTGCTTGTGTGTCTGTGTGTGTTTGGAGGAATACAAGTTGTAACGTAACTCACATTAGTTTAGCCTCGTCAGTTTAGCCTAATCATGAAGCCTTTTTTTGAACGGGTAGCACGTCTTTTTTTTAATGGTGCGTCTAGGAACCGATAAGCAGTACCGAAAGTAAATATTCTTTTTGGGTACCCAGGAACCGTCATGTCCTTATCGGTTCTGTCCCGGTACCGAATTTCGGTACCCATCCCTAACTCTAGACCCACAGAACAACTTAGCCCAGGCCTTTTGATAATACAGTCAGCTCAATACCTCATAAGCTGCCTTTCCATTGGCATGGCTCCACCCCACTCCACCTCACCCCACACACTTGTGCCAGGTTTTCCACTACACGGAACTGGGTAGTGTGGTGTAAAAGTGATACAAAACGGTGTACTAAAAAGTATTATTATTTCAACGTATTCCTCACAACATAATCACTAAGATATCGTCACTGTCAGGCAGAAACCTTGTATCTCCAAGTTTCAAATGTGTACGTCTTTTGGTAAAGCAAAGCCTTGCTTCATCATACAAGACTGTCGCATAAACTAGTGAAAACAGCCGATCTACAAGCTGTGTGCTTGTAGATCTGCTGTTTTCCCTAGTTTAGTAAATTTTTTAGATGATAAATAGAAATGGAAACATTTTGGACATACAAGGTTTCCACCTGACAACGACGATATGCTATAAATATAAGGTGCTGTGAGTGAAAATTATAATGTAGGGATGCCTCGGATTAAAAAAATATATTTATGGGGTGCCCTGAGACAAAAAAGTTTGGAAACCCCTGCTCTAAGGGTTGCCCACCTGTCCCTGGCAGGTAAATAAAACATTTGGGCAGGTGGAGTTTGTTTTCAGGTTGCCCAACCAGGCAAGTGCTCATTTGAGAAGGGACGCAACCATCTATAATAAACACAACACGGGATATCTGTCTAAACTTCCGATCGTGGCCAGAGCGCTCTGTCTTCTGGTCTGTGGAATGTAAAATAAGAGCACTGTTTACCTACAATGTGTCTACACTTAACATAACAATATAGTGTGTGTAAGTGTAAACCCATAGTCATATTCATAGCTATGTAGGTTTTTAGCATAAAAATGTAGGTATGACATTTATTATCGCACAACCCAAGAAAGTTAAAAATAAATGTTAAATTGAACGGTAATTCAAATTGAACCCATCATTTTAATGGACGATTTACTTTTCGGGCAAGTGGGCATGACTTTTGGGCCAATAGAACATGACCTGTACTTGCCCTACGTGCAAGTGCATCTGAGACCTTAGTGTCAACCCCCGTATTATGACTTTTGCATATCTATGAAAGTAAAAGTCTGACTCGATAAAATACATATATGAGTCTTGACTCTTGATCCAGCCAAGGCTAATAAAGATGCATGCATGCCTTGCATTGTTGCATCGACGGTGAGTAACGTAAGTTTTCTGTATTTGAAGAACAATGTATCAATTCATATTCCGTGCCAAATCAATAACTTTGCGCATGCCTGTACATCATCTCAACATATAAAATCAAGTTGTCAATTTGTTTTGTCAAGAGCTTGCAGTCATGCTATCCACGCTATTAAGTCCATGCTTTTCCAGTTATAGTAGTAACAGTACAAAAGCCATCTCGGATTAAGAAAAAACAGGTGGCGAAAAAAATCCACCCTATGCTCTTGGACCCCCCCCCCCCTTTGCTACTAGACTATTATGCAAATATTCGCCCTGCAGTAACACATTTGTGCGGTCACCAATGTCTGTGTAACCATGCATGTGTCCGCGACACACATGTTGCTGACAGACAACTTGCCAAGCTTGTGGACAAGAAACAAACAGCGATTGGATTTTCCGAAACAGACCCCCGTGAATCCCGTTTTAAAGAGAAAGGAAGAGCTTAAAACATTTGGCCATCCCTAATCTCCAAACCAAGGACATGTTGCTTTGTTTGTTGTTGTGCCTCTGGTACTACCACCCGAACGCTTCTTTGCTCTCTGCCGTGCAGCCATCAACTGGCTTCTATGCAGCGAAGCCGTGTCTCGTAAGACAAGAGTGGAGGAGCAACGAAAAGAAGTTTGATCCATAAGAAGATTGTGGGATAATTTATTTAATAATTATATGCTAAAAACATTTGGTCATGAGCTTACAATTGCGTGATTATATTGTATATATGTCACCCTGAGGTGTCTTACTAGTTATTTATATCGGGACTTGGATCGGCAACGTTCTGTACACTCACCCATTCACACACATTCATATACCAATTGAGGAGGAAACCATGCAAGGCACCAACCTGCTCACAGGGAGCAACTAAGGGTTCATATCTTGCTCAAGGACTCTTCGTCACTAACTCTGGGGGAGCCCGGGATCGAACTGGGAACCCTCTGTTCTATGACGGCAGCTCCACCCCTGAGCCACTGCCGCCCGCTACTTTTCTATGTGGTTAAATGTGCAGCTGCGAAGCTGTTTGATAAGCCTTGTTAATTAGCCCACGCATTGAAGCAGCAGGCATTTTAAATTAAAATATATCCACGCTGGTTGTAGCTACTATGGTAGAGCTTTCCAAACGTAGAGCTACTTGTTGACAAGTGGTACTGCCTGAAGGTCAAATTCTTTTTTTTCCAGGCTGAGGAAGAAGGCAGGCTCTATTAGCTCAGTGGTAAAAATGTCAGCACGTACATGGATCAGGGGTAGGACATGAAAGTTTGACAGATGACAGTGTTGCTTGCCAAAATGGGAAGATGCAACACGTGAACTTGTAGATCTAATATTTTTGGCAACGACACTGTCGTATGACATATAGAAATCAGGACTGTACCCAAATCAGAATTGAATTGGTCGAATCAGATTTGGGATATAAATGCGAATATTAGAAGATTCATCATTCTCAACCACGCCACTGGGATTTTCCTAAGTGTCATTGTTGCTATCTGGGTAGACGAATGTTAATGTTTCTATCCTTCATTGATCCTGCTTGCGTGTGTTTTATCTGTTGGTAGCATGAAACTAATCAAACAGGTTAAGTCAAGCACATCTCACCAGCATATTATTGAGTCAGCAAGTGCGCAGATCATGTTCCAGTATGAAAGTAGTTAGAGAATCAGCGGAGTTGTGGTACTGTCAGCTAGGGATATGCTTGAATATTCAAATAAACAGGGCTGCTCCCACTATTCGGTTTGTAAATACTATTCGGTTATTCTATTAAATATATTTTTTATTATTGAGACGTTAACTTTATTAAACCTTTACATTTTGCACCCATAATATTTCTGTCATGTCTTAATAAAATGTTGCTTTTAACAAGTAAAATAAGCAAATGACGTATTACCAATACATGGTTGATTGGTGAGCCTGCCTGTCATACTGTTGCGCACTATGGTCACGGCGACCCGCAGTGCTTGCCTGGCCCATAGCATCATTCATTACTCTTAAAAGTTGCTACAATACAAAGTTTGTGTGAGTACTTTAATGGCAACGCGTGTGGATAGAGAAATCGCATCCAATAAATACCTAAATTGAATGACTCGTTACCTCGAGTACTGCCCGCTGCCTCTGTCTGGTCGATTTGAAGAATGAATCCATTTTTAGGTGAGATTTGGAGAATGCAGAGTAGGATTAATCATAAAATGGCTGATAATGCAATACCATAAATTATGTTTTAATGTACTTTTGAGGAGAGCTGAGCTCGTTAGTGGTCATTTAATAGGCTACTAGCTTCGGAGTCCAGTCACACCAGCTGCGCTGGAGTTAATTGGTTTTACCTAGATGTGGCATGACATAATTAATTAATTGAGCAAGATTCCAACATTTTAAAAGGCTTTCATATACTCTTGATATTTATTGATATTTATTTCAAATTAGGTTTGCCCTAGTAGATAAAAATTAGCTCAGTTTTGCAGTTTTGGGTATTTTCTGGGTGATCATTTCAATAAATCAATAAATTAATACATTTTTGGATATTCAAATATTTGGTTTCAAAAGTGTTGTGTAGGCTGGCTAAACGTCAGTGAAATTAACCGCTGGGAACATCCCTACTGTCAGCAGAAGTACTGTAATGTGTGTGTGTGTGTGTGTGCGTGTGCGTGTGTGTGAACAGATATACAAGCTAACAACGCTTAGTAACTAGTTGCATAACTGTTTCCGTAAAAAGTACTTATGTTACAGTAACTTTGTAGTACTTTGTAGTTAACGTAAATAGTAGTTGCGTTACAGGAACGTGTTACTTCCCAACCCTGCTTACAACCTTGAGTAAGATTTTTACTGGGGGAAACAGTGTTGTAAGTTGATAATGGCTATTTGGCTTTTAATTATATTTGTCTCTTTGTACACAAGATTACTTGCCATGCTCCAGTGCATACTTTGTGGAATGTGGTCATGGGTGGCATTGACAATACAGAGAACAGTGCATGACTCAGTCTTTGATATACAGTACTGTAGTAGCGAGCTTCCTCTTTGCCTGAAGAGCAGCTCCCCTCCCACAGCAGAGAACTTTGAACAAGTGCCTGTGTGTGTGTGTGTGCATATGGTGCTCTCTCAGCTATTGAATATTCTCCGCCTGTTCAGGCATTGTGGAGGAACCTGCATTCCTCCAGTCAATTCCACATTCTCGTGTTTGATAAAGACGTTTCTCTAGGGGTAAAGTCTACACACTTTATTGAATTAATGGCTCGGCCCGGACAATGATTATATTTGACATTCGTTTGTCTTTTTCATAAATAAATTGCTGACTTGTTTCACCACCTGTGGTGATTTAAGGCATAATTTGGTTCCCTGTTTGTCAACTACAAAACAAGCTGTTGTAGACAAATATCTAGTTTGTGTAGATTCCTGCTGGGCTCGGAGGCCCACACAGTTATTAAGCTTCTCTCACACCAAATGTGTTGACGATACAGTTAGACACATCAGATCTGTAGGGGTTTGTGGGGTGGTGCTGTATGCTAGTCTAGCACAGCTAAGCAATCCACCCATGTTAAAACAGGTGGGGATACTGCAGTCAGTTAGCTGCATTAGTTTATAGTCTGGCCAAGCCAGGCTAGCTGTATGCAGTCACTTCATATCTTGTTTTCCTTCCTCTTGCTTTTACTTATTTTGTTACAGAAAATCTTCATAAAAACACATACATGATACAAGTAATGTTACATGTTCTTGAGGGTAAAATAGTTATTGGATAAAATATTCCCAATTACAGCATATTTTTTTTATAAAATAATTTAATAAGTCAATTCTGCAAATGTTTGCCATGTCCAATTATACAAATCATTGTTTCTGTTTTCTTGCATTGTGGAATCATATAGGTACTGGTAACCGGACACTGCTGCTATCAGCTTCTCTTCCATGATTTGGGTTCGATTCTCCATTTTTCCGACCTTTGATCACATACTCTCCATTCAGTCCATTGAAAATGAATTGGAACCATTGACTGACTGATGTATTTGTTGTTGTATTTTAGATGAGCACACACACATCCTTTTTTTGTTTGTTTTCAGCTTCATCTTGGTTTTCTGCTTTTAGTAAAACATCCACTGAGATTTGTCGATGTTTCCACACATGTATTTACGTATTTCTCAAATTTGAAGGAAGTTAATGTAGAAACGGCAACAGGATGCTTCCCTTTTCTTCCTCATTTTGATGATCTCACTTGCCTCATCTCTGCTCTCTTCCCCTCCTTTCCATCTATTGTGCCAGGACGTACCAGTGGGGCCTCTAAATATGTTCACGCACACGCACTCGCACTCACACACTCTCTCTCGCCCTCTCAGGGCTTTGGAGACATGTTTATTACCATGAAGTGCAGTATGCCATCTTGTTGCAATGCAGAACACACTCTTATCAGTTGAGGGCTGGCGGCTAATGAACAGAGTTGAAACCAAAGAGACTGGAGATACCCCCAGGATGGCCTTCCTTACCTGGTACCATGGGAAAATATTAGCACTAATGCCTCTCCCAAAGTTCACTGCTATAGGTCATATAAAAAAATATGACATTTCCAGAATGTAAATTAATTAATAATACATGGCTTATCTTGGTGGAAAATGTTGATAGATTAATACATTTGCAGAACTTCCAACATGTGCAGACTTTCTCATCAAAGTATGCGGGCCGGGTACGATGTTTCCCTCTAAAGTACGCAAAATTAAAAGCTGATGACATGACGTTCAGTGTGTATATATCTCTTTGTCTCTCACTCTTTTGTCCCTCTATCCCTCTCTACAGTGTTGTGTGCATCTTTGAGTACTTAAAGTAGAAAAGCGCTATATACATTTGAAATATTATTATTACATATATGCCTTCCCAACCCATACACTGGACGGATAGCAGCTTGTACTCGAATCATTGTCTATATGTCCGACTCAGACTGTCTTCACTGTCTGTCTTTTTTTGTACATGCATGTACTAGGCAAGTATGAAAAATACTCCCGCACACATTTACAGTGATGTTAATATATGCAGGACTCTGTACTGGCTGGCACTATACAGAGTCTCCAGAGTGTCCCTCCACCTTCTCTCTCCACTGGCTTTGTCTTACAACGATATCTAACCTGCCTAATTCTACTGATATTTAAAACTCCAGGCTACTACAGTTTGGCCAACTCTCATGCCCTGCTCTCTCTCGCTCTCTCTCTGTCTCTGTCTCTCTCTCTCTCTGTCACACGCACGCACGCACACACACACACACACACACACGCACACACACACACACACTCTTGAGCCTCCCGTCGTAGTGTTGGTCTGATCTGTGTGGATTGGAGTATGACCTGTGACCCCTGTTCCAATAGAGCAGAGGCCTTGGCCCTGTGAACGGCTCAGGCCTTGGCCCTGTGAACGGCTCAGTCCAACACTGTTTGTTTTACAGATTAGCACAACACTGGCTGTATACCTTGTTCTTAATATACAGCAACACAGTCTGTCTGGGCCGCTAGTTTGTGTGTGTGTGTGTGTGTGTGTGTGTGTGTGTGTGTGTGTGTGTGTGTGTGTGTGTGTGTGTGTGTGTGTGTGTGTGTGTGTGTGTGTGTGTGTGTGTGTGTGTGTGTGTGTGTGTGTGTGAGAGCTTCTTGTAAATACTGTCAAATTATGTCAGTCATGTAGGACTTAATGAAAGATAGAGGTGACCGATATATTGTTCTGGCCATTATTTGACTTCTTTGATGACATTGGTATTAGCAATTATGCATCCCATGTATTCCAATTTTGCATTTGCACGTCTTCTAATTGCCTGGCCCTGGTTTAAAATAGTTACAGTACAGACCGTACAGTACTGTAAAAAAAAGAAGAAAAGATAAAGCATCTAAAAATAATGAATCTTTCAGTATTGATTTGAAGTATAGCCCAGCCCTAATGTAGCCTATATCCTCTTATTGTTAAACTTGTTGTTTGTTGCTTGTTGTTATCATGACTCAACACCATTAACTTGTCTTTCAGCATCTGGCAGTATTTACAATGGCAGCTCATACTCCATGCCAGTGTGTGTGCCTGATGAAAGCCAGTCTTGAGCTTGTCATTGAGCTGTCTAGGATGTCTTTAGTCACAGGAGGACTCACAGGATTATGTGTTACGTGTTGTGTGGATGTGGTTGTCTACCCTGTGCAACATAGAAAATGAAACCTATTCTGAGATGCAGAGGCATAAATTCAATCCAAGTGTTTTTTTCTATGGTGCAACTTGACAATGGGCTTTTAAATTATCCATCTCCCATGACTCTTAAGTGCATGTGACGCTTAACATGTAACATGAGTTGTGAGCTGAGGTAGGGCTGAACGATTAATCGTTTTCAAACCAAAATTGTTATTGACGAATTTTGATCGGTGTCTAATGTCTATCGATGTATTCTGCAGGCTTATAAATAGGCATTATGATTAGCCTGCGTGACGTTGTTGTTTCCCCTCCGCTCGTTGTAGCAGGAGCTCATTAAAGTTATTTCCATCAGATCACCACATCCTTCAAATTCTTATGCAGAGATTTAATTTGTCTTAAACTAAACTTTAGTGTGATGTTTTTTTTTGCCGCAGTACCTCTGCCACCTAAGCACACATATGAAGCATGGTGAAATATTTTGCATTGAGCATAATGAAAGAATGTCAGCCATATAAGGTAAAACTAATTCCTTGAAAATAATGAAAGGTCAGACAATTCTCGAATCTGTCTGAACAAACTTTACGGAAACTGAACCTGTGACCCCAAATCTACTGAGACGTTGCATTCCTAACACAGAGAGCATGCACACTGATGCATATTGTTGTGGTTAGTAGTAGTACTATACTATTAGTCAGGATTTGGCAGCTGAATTTCCCTCGCTGGATCAATAAAGTTCTTATCTTGAAGCATGTTAGTCTTTGGCTCCAATAGGGCATAAATCCTTTAACTGTCACTTGAGTGAAAAAGCATGTCAAGCTGTTGGTACCACCCAGGACATCAGAACTTGTTTTAGTTTCAAATGATGAGAGGGCAAACCCCACACTTATAGTTGAGCTGTCTTTGAAATCAAAGCAAGCAACCAAAAGTTGTAAGTATTCAGCTTAATAGCAAGAGACGTGTTGTCTGATTGTCATCAGACAACACGGACATGGATGGTTTAGACTGTCTGTGAGCGTGTGCTATCAGCCGTTTGTGCTTTGTTAGGACTTAATTAGGATTATGCTGTCAGTGTCAGCCTCGCTGCTAATCTTCCTGTGCCCAACCCGTCCACAGACCTTTGCATGTAAACAACACAGGACTGACATCCGTGTGTGTGTTTGTGTGTGAGAGCGTGTGTGTTGAGGAGGGACATTTTGCACCATTAGCATTACTTGTAGGCCTGTCACAATTATCACTTCACCTCATCACAATGATGCAAGCTAATTAGTAGCAGTAATTCTTTTGTATAATCATTAACATTTCACATGTTTCCATTCATGGAAATGTCATATTTCCATTATTTTCACGATTATAATCTAATATAATCAGTCAACATGAATGCAGGAGGAGTGGCTGGAAGCACTGTGGCAGACGATTTCTTCCTCATGTGCTTCCTGTCCCTCTCCAGGGACATTAATGCCCCCCCCACCCCCACCCAAGAGCTTAATTAATGCCGGAGACAGATGACCGCTACGGGACCTGGCTCCTGTGCTCTGCTCTGTTATCTCTACAAGGTGCAACATACATACATGCATGCATACCAAATGTCATTTTTTTAATTCATTTTTGTAAAAAAAAAATACCAATGCATGGACAACATTGATTGTTGTGTGCACGTGGTATGTGTGGAAATACACTCTGAGCAGGGCTTGTAATTGTGCCTGAAATGTAATTTAAGCGACAACAAAATATAATATACACAATAGCAATTCAGGCATGTAAGCTACATAGGCCCTCACACCTACGTTGCACTGCCGATCCGACCAATTTGTCTTAGTCATTAGTCTTAGTACCCGTCTGTGTGTCTCTTTTGTAGATATATTATGTGATCTCTGGATTTATCTGTGTCCCTTTTATGCCCATACATGGAGATCCCTGATGTCATTACCTATTCCCTGATGTCATTACTAATGCTATTTGCTATTAATCTGGCTGTGAAGGAGTTGTTATAGGATAAAAGTGCTGGCACAGGTGACTGATGTTTCGAAGTCAAACTACATCTGACGTTTCAATGTCGACTACATCTGATGTTTCTATGCAGGGATTGACGCTAACGCTTGCCTGACTGCCCGGGGCAGGTAAATAAAGTGGTCGGGCAGGTGAAGTTTGCCCAACCGGGCAAGTGCCCATTTTGAGTAAGATAATAGAAGATATGTTTCTTTAGCCTACTTGAACGCTGAACGGGGCTATAGACTAGTGTTCCGTCTCTCTCTCTCACTCGCTCTCTCTCCTCCTGTCCCTCCCCTCCACACACACACACACACACACACACACACACACACACACACACACACACACACATACACACTGAACGAACGTCGTGCAGTGGGATAGCTTGCTGCGACATGAGCTCACTTGAAAACCGCTATTCTACAAGCTCACATTATGCTAAAAAGGACGTGCATCGGACACGATGAGCGGCGCTCAGCTGCAACTAAATAAAAATCGCATGATGCAACCCGTAAAGCGACATGCCTCATTGTGCGAACCTGAAGTGACTGCTATGGAGAAACTAGTCTTTAGCTATGAGTTCTCTCAATCCCGAAAAACAGGCGCAGGAGTAGCGTGTCTGTTTTCAAACAAACGTCCTGGTCAACACCGCTTTTCCGGGGCAAGTGGCCATGACCCGAGGGCAAGTAGAACATGACCTGTACTTAGCTATGACCTTTGTTTACTGTAGGTGATTAGAGATAACTAGGAAATTCCAAGGTGGTGGAAAAACATTTCCAGAAAGACAGATTACTGTTTAACTTTATTTGGAGGCTGTTCACCTTGTAGGCTCAGCTGACTGATAAAGATTGCTTAGAAAGTGCTGGAATGTCTCTGCAGCAACAGGGAGGTTTCTTTAGTTCATTTTTATGATTTTTAAGATAGATTTATTTGCAATGTACCATTATCAGGGTCAAGATCAGTCGTGTTCCCTCAATGCATCAATAGTGAGTTTACTGGCACCTTTCGGATTTCTATGTGAAAATACCATTGTGTAAATATTTTATATTTACAGAAGATATTATACATATATATATATATATTGTATTGTAAAACAAATCTATATTTTCAAACCCAGCCCTGCTTGGGTTTGGATGGATTTATGGATGGATGTGTAAGTTTAACCTGAAGTGCACCCGGTGGAGGACAAGCAGGGGCAGACAGAGCCCCAGACAGAGAGAGA
The DNA here is from genome assembly GCF_963921795.1 of Nannobrachium achirus. Lineage (NCBI taxonomy): Eukaryota > Metazoa > Chordata > Actinopteri > Myctophiformes > Myctophidae > Nannobrachium > Nannobrachium achirus. The sequence goes on along the minus strand of NC_137824.1, from coordinate 23,449,603 downwards.
CAGAGATGGATGGACCAACAGAAGTGAAGAAAGGAGCAGTGAGACTGAGGAATGACAGTAGCGCAAGGAGGGAAAGCGAGGGATGCAGGGCCTGGCAATGACGGAGCCCTGGTGGTGGTTGGGGAGTGCTGTTGACCTAGAATGTCTCACCAAACCAGCCATTTGAGTTACCTCTCTCATGTTGTGAGCTTGTATCTTATTCTTTTATTTATTTATTTAACTATATTTGAAATACAGCATAATGTACTTTTTCATTAGAGTCAAAAGGGCAATATGTGTGCAATATTTGCCTTTGAAATGTGGGGGAGTTAAAGTCATCAGTCTATAAAGAAATACAAATACTCATTTAAAGCACAGATCCACAAAACATTTACTGAACTGTACTCAAGTAAACATACTTTGTTACTGTCCACCACCGGTCCCACGCTAATTTATGCTCTGTCGTACAGCGAACTTTCTATCGGGCATCAGCCTCGCCGTGGAGAGTAAAGTGACGCAACTGTCTGGCGCGTCCAAGCAGCATGGCACGTTCCGGCACATTTATGATCTTTTCTTATCACTCACGTTTACAGTCTTCTATTAATAAGAAAGCGTTATCTGAACTGTGTCTGAGAAACAAAGAGTGTAGTGAAGATGTCACTGTTGCGCCAAACCAGAGGAACAGCCTCTTCCTCTCACATCTCAAGTGTCAGGCCTTTTCATTTGAGGCCTTTCCCCCCTTTTCTGTTCTTTTTGTCTTTTGAAGTGTGGTGTTTGTTCAGAAAGTGTTGGAATTGTTATGCCTAGTTCTCTTCCATCCTTCTGCCCTCCCTCTCTTGCTTCCTTTGTGGATTCACGCTTGTTACTTAAGCAATATTATTTTGATAATAACATACAAAAATGATTCGTGATGATGCGCGTGTGTGTTGAGAGTGTTTGTGTCTGTAACGACAAGGCCCGCCTCAGCCGCTCTCCAAGTCCACAACGTGTCACTGACGCAATCTGGTATGGGCTTGTAGATTAGGTTTTTTCCCTGTGCATTTTACGTTGGGAAAAAAACAGGCACAAAGCCACTGAACACGTGAACAGCAGCGCTGCATTACTGACCACACACAGCTAGTAGACAGAACCTCGTTGAGAGAGAGAGAGAGACCATTGCATTTCACTTCACACAGCTAGAGCGATGATAATAGCCCCACGGAAGAATTGGAAAACCCTCCCGCTTCATACAGTTCCAAAGTGTGGAAATATTTTGGCTTCCCTGTTAGTTATGAGGGCACTACACGTGTCGTTGGCAAAATGGCTACCGTTTGCCGAATCTGCTCCACACGAGTCCCGTATCTCGCCACAGGCAACACTTCAAACATGGCACAGCATCTTAGCCGGCATCACAAAGATTTGGATATGTCCAATACAACAACGATGACACAGCCACCAATCTCAGACGCTATTTAAAAAAAAGAAAAAACCTCTCCATGAATGCGACTCGTGCTAAAGAAATAACGAGAGCAATGAGTGTTAATAGCAGCAGACATCCCTCATAACATGTTATTATTCAAATAAAAGTGACTTATTGAGAAACAATTGTGTCACAAGGCAATGGGGAAACACTGAATACATTATAATTGGAAGAAAAAAAATCCATGTAGATCCATGTAGTTGAATCACCACCTTAAGATTGATGCATTTTTATACCCATGGAACTGACAGTAACTTTCTAGTAACTTCACTCTTTTTATCTGCTCTCTTGCTTTTGCAATCTTAAAAGGACCACACTTAAGTGACTTAACCCATTTTCAACCTACCGTATTTTCCGGACTATAAGGCGCACTTAAAAGCCTTTAATTTTCTCAAAAAACTACAGTGCGCCTTATAGTCCAGTGCGCCTTATATATGGATCATTCATTGACATTGACATTCCCTTTAGCACAGCTCCATCTGTTTGATGCATAACGCAACGGTAGCGTCTATTATGTGCGCCTTATAGTCAGGTGCGCCTTATATATGAAAACAGTTTGAAAATAGACCATTCATTGACAGTGCGCCTTATAGTCAGGTGCGCCTTATAGTCCAGAAAATACTGTACCTTAAAGCTATACTGTGTAAGTTGCTCAACTAGTGGTCAGTAGCGGTATTGCTTTTTTCGGCCGTTTTTCGTCCGGAGTCGTCGCGGACCACCGTAGCGGCGCCGCAAACCACCGCGACCGATAGTAATCCGTGGAGGGGTAGAACGCATGGTAGAACGTAATTTTCTGGCCAGGATTTGTGGATTAAGAGGTTAAAATCCTTCACCATGGTAAACACTGTAGCCAAGCGGAGGCGCTTCCTGGAGACCAGAGCAGATAAGCTGTGATTGGCTGGTAGTGTACCATGTGTGCATGATCGGCGATGTGATTGGGCAACGTATACACAACGTATACAGATGATGCAGATTACGTCATTTTGGCGCGAAATCCCGCCCCTGTCACTGCTAAGAAGAAAACATATAAAGAGAAGGCTTCAGAAGCTGAAAATAACGGAGTGGGTGTTCTAAAACTTTAGCGATTTAACAGTTAGGACAATTTTAAGATTTGTTTTATAAAAAAAGTTACATGGTACAACTTTAAATAATTGGTCCTTTTTTATGATTATCCCTAATGCTTATTATAAGGTAACACAGGTGAACAGTTCAGAAACTGTCAAAACATGTCACTGGTAGTTAGGCTTCTGAACTTTCCACAACCCTCCTTTGAGACACAGAGTGAGTAGACGTGAGTAGAAATGGTGCCATCACATAATGAGCATTAGTGAGGATCATTTATATGATGATAGGTTGAAGTAGTCCTTTAAGTTTCACTGTCCCTTCCTTTTCTGTCTCTCTCTCTCTTTTTGTCATTTTACTTTCTATCTGGGTCTCTTCTCAGCAGGGGGTTATTATATAGGACTGAGTCATGTGTGACCAGCTGGTTTTGTTGTGTGGGTCACAACGCCTCCTCTGTCTCCACTGAGGCAGAATGCTGCAGTCATCACCAGAAGAAGTCACTACGCGTGCATATCAGCAAAATGTGTGTGTGTGTGTGTGTGTGTGTGTGTGTGTGTGCGTGTGCGTGCACAGTCTGTCACAACAGACTGTAGGCTGTGCATTTCTGAGGGTAGCACAGAAAATGTGTGTGTATATGTGGGGGTGGGTGCAGAAATTGTGTAGTCTCGACTCTCTGGTGATAGAGTACAGGTCAAAGTATATGGACGATGTGCACTGTGTGTATCTGAGGTATCTTGAGGTGTGTGTGTGTGTGTGTGTGTGTGTGTGTGTGTGTGTGTGTGTGTGTGTGTGTGTGTGTGTGTGTGTGTGTGTGTGTGTGTGTGTGTGTGTGTGTGTGTGTGTACACTTGCTGCTGCGCTCAGCTCTGGTTGCCAATAAACAGCAGTGGTAGCAGCCTGTGACACCATCTATCAGGTGCAGCCTCCTTATCTTTATACAGTATACCGTGTATTTCCAAATAGTAGGGGCAATACTCGGGCAGGTAGCAGGGTACCTAATAGTAGCCGGGGGTCTGACCCCATTTTGCATATCAAACGCCATTCAGATAGACGCAAGTAAATGTTGCAAATAGCCGCCTGGTTCCTTTAAGCGCCTGGGGTCCAAAGCGACTTTGCGTATTAATTTAAATAATTTACTACTATTTGGAAATATACGGTATATAAACATACAGTATATACTATATATGTAATGTTGTATTGAAATGTTAAAGTGCAAAGTGAGCCATAGCTATTGAAGAGTGCAGGCATTTTATAAGACGGTTGGGAGTGGAAAGGCTGGTTGGGGCTAGGTTATAGCTGGCAGCAACAGAGCTCCAAGTTGAAAACCTTTATCATGGACAAAATCCTTAGCAGTGAGAAGGTATGAACACTAAATCTATCAGTATTGACATTTACCGTCCATAGGTCACAAATTAAATTGTGACCTATGGACTTGGACTATGGAATTGTTACCGATATCATAATTGTCTACACCAGCCGAAGGCATGGGGGAGAGTATGTTTTCCCCTTCGTCCGTGCGTGCGTGCGTGCGTGCGTGCGTCCGTCCGTGTGTCCTCGCAGTTTGTGAGCACCTAATCTCAGTCGCCGTTGGCCCGGTCGCTGCCAAAGTGAGCACACACATTCCCTGGATGCCAATCTAGAACCTCTGCCCTAAATATTTCAAATGGGCCTTTTCTAGCGCCACCTAGTGGCCGATGTTCGCAAAACACATTTCTGTGCACTACTCTTACAGATTTTGTCGAAAAATCCTACAAATCGGTAGGCAGTATCTCGATAGTCATGTGATCGACACGGATCTGTCCGATTTTGCATATTCCATCATGATTGGCTAAAATTGGCTTCCAAAGTTTGTAGGATTGAGCAGTTTTGAACAAAATGCCTCAAATCCCAAACGCAAATTGCAATTATCATGAAATCGCGCACACACGTTCCCACTAGGTCGAGGAAGAAATGCCACTTCAAATTTTTGAAATCAGCCTCATGTTTGGCGCTATAACAGGCCGATTTGTGGTTTTACCTATAACTCCACCGATCAGTTTCAAACTTTGTAAGCGCACTCCCTAGAGGCCAAGGAAAAACCCTTTCCCTGCATTTATCACATCAGCCTTTTATAGCGCCACCAGGAGGCCGACTTATGTAAGACACAATTTTTCCTATTATTCCTTGAGATTTTATCCAAAAATCATGCAAATCGGTACACAGTATCTCTATAGTCATGTGATCAAGTCCGAACCGTCTGATATTTCATATTCCATTCTAATTGGCTAATATTGGCTTCCAAAGTTTGCAGGATTGCTCCGTTTTTGAACAAAATGCTTCAAATCATCAACGCAGCTTGCGATTACCGTGAAATTTGCCACACATGTTCCCACTATGTCAATGAACAAATGCTACCCTTTTCACGTTGGCCTGTTATAGCGCCACCAGCAGGTAGACTTTAGCAAAACACATTTTTGGAACACAATGCCTCAAATCATGCATGCAGTGTCCGACTGCCATGAAAGGTCTAAGCTAAGGTGAAGAACATATGCCAGCCTTTTTACATTGGCCTATTATATAGTAGTACCACCGCCTGGCCTGGTGGAGACCTGTGCTCGGAAGAGCACTGCTTCTAGTTGTACTTTTTTTCGTACCTACAGTACTTTTAATAACTTCTTACATTTAGCAATGCTTTAACATCTTAACTTAGGGGTGCAGCTACATCATGATAAAGTGTCCCTTTTTGTTGCTGGCGGTGTGTTTGTTACACTGAATTTGCACATAATGTTGAATTAATATATTTTTACCGATCCTAACTAATGGGAGAAGTGACTGCCTGTACCACCACCTGGGGAGCCGTTAGGAGTTAAGTGTCTTGCTCAGGGACACTGACAGACCCGTCGGCAAATGGCTAGACCCCAGTATCTCAGCCCCTCCGAGCGCTCAATTTCAGTCAAAATAAACAAAACTGTTTCACTACTCACCAAACCAAAGGTAGTTTTGCGCTGTTGAAAGTCTATTCTCCGCGGTGGTGAACCCCTCAGCACCCCACCCACTCTGCAAAATACACTATTTTTTGCATGAAATAAAGTGCATCCAACTCGACCGCTGCTTATTTCCGGGTTGTGAACCATTGTATCTGCAAAAAAATAATGTATTTTACAGAGTAGGTGGGGTGCTGAGGGGCTCACCACCGCGGAGAATAGACTTTCAACAGCGCAAAACTACCTTTGGTTTGGTGAGTAGTGAAACCGTTTTGTTTATTTTGACTGAAGTTGAGCGCTCGGAAGGGCTGAGATACTGGGGTCCAGCCATTTGCCGACGGGTCTGTCAGAGCATCACCGGGAGGTGACGCGATGGACCAGAGCTAAAAAGTACCTAGAAATGATTGAAAGAGTCTTATTGCGAGGGTAATGCTTGCGATCTTTAAGCCCACAATGCACCACAGTGTGATGCGTTGTTGTGAGCTTATAGATCTGTTCCATTTAGCGAGTGACACCGTCGTATCATGGAGGTTTATAAAGACTGTTTAAATTATGTATTCTTTGTCTGCAGGCGCTACTTTTAACACAGGTCTGTCTATAGTCTCTCAAAATGAACTAATAAGTAACACTAATGATTAGGCTCAAGAGATTAAGTTTAATACTTTTTATTTACGCCGCAAATCCAAGATCGCGGGTGAAGTTAAATCCATGAATTAATCGCTGGTTAAAGTTTTAATCAAAGGTTAAGGATTTAATCACCAATGTTTGGTGCTTAAAATTAAGTGGTGTAACACATCTCAAATACTCTAAAATAAATCCTAGATCAACAAATCGTTGATTAGCCCTAATTATGCTTTAGTTAATCCTTGTTTGTTCAATCGGGTCTCTGTTTGAACCTACAGTGGGCTGCTCACAGCACAGAGTGGAGTAATTCTGTCAGTCAGTCACTGCAGTGTTATTTCACACGTTATGAGAGTAGGGGGAGAAAGAAAGCTGTGAAGTTAATTTTGACAACAGCTTTTTTTAAACTAAGTACGAGCTTATACGGTACCTACAATATGACCTTTTTCTGGTTGAAATCTTTGAGGGGAGACTTCTCCCTTCTGCTTTACCTCTTTTACTGGCTGTTTACTTCCTGTTTGTGTCTGGCTGCTTACACTAAAACTCTCTCTGACTGAATAATGCTGTCTGTCTGTCTAATTGCATAACCCTATGCCAGCCAGGCATGTCGAGTAGGGCCTGTACTGGATGTTATTTGAAGTGCAAATTGTGAAGTAAATTAGGCTTTGCGCATGCACATCTGGTGTTAAATTAGTTTTGAGTGTAGTTTATTAGTTGTTAGGAAAGTCTCCACACTGCAGAAACCTTAATGTGTTCACATTGCACATGTGTGTGTGTGATGTGCATATACTGTAGTTGTTGTGCACATAACTATACTACACTAGGGGACTCTATGTGTGGCATTATGAATGGCCTTGTTGATATAAAAGAGATTTTGATTGTAGGAGGTTTTGAAGGGGGTTGTCATTGTTATCTTGTAGAGTCTCTTTTGTTCCTCCTGACCCATAAAACCCCCTCCAACACACACTCTCTCGCTCATATGCACGCGCACACACACACACACACACACACACACACACACACACACACACACACACACACACACACACACACACAAACAAAATTCAAACATTTTCAATGTATTGACGGGTGGAAAATTGAATGGGTTCCCAATATGTTATACTTTTTCTTAAACTCATTTACTGTCAACATTGTTTTTCGACTTTGGTCGTTCCCTACCACGCTTTGTTTTAGATCCAGTAGAGTACATTGTGCACGATCCACACGCATGCTGTGCCACGGCGCCGATGACTAAAGACTGCACGTGAAACCATCAAATCGTTCCAGAGATACAAGCAAGCCAGTTGGCATTGTTTATACTGTGGACGCTAGGCAAGATCAAGAAACAGAGAAATGGGTTTTTCTTGCCAAATTTAACATGGGAGCCAATAGAGATTAGTATTTTTTATCCTGCCTACTTACTGTTTCCGGTTAAAACCGGATCCGTTTCTTTTAGAGCAGTTGCACATCATCACAATTTTTAATTAAATGAAATTAAAAAGAAAATTGTCATATATCGTCAATGGTATTGGGGGCTTATAAATTAATCCTGTCATATCTCGTCAATGGTACTGAATGAGTTAATGATCTCAAATGGTTATAATTATAATTGTAGGCTATTCATGTATGTTGAACAAATGGCACAGATGCTTCAGATCGCTGTTATGTTGAAACCTCTTGTGTCTGCGGCTCTGCACAACGGTAATAAAAGATTTTTTGGTCAACATTTTCTTACTTTTTAATGCGAAATCCGCATCAAATGCATAGGCTCAGTGTGTCGTCATGTAAACCAAGAACCTAGCATCAGTCTAAACGGTATAATATATATAAAACAATCTGTACATTGAAACTATACAAACTATTGGAAGCCACTGCAGATCAACAATTGAACCCGGCATCTGTCTAAATAACATGCTCAACTTCTACGTTACATTTTAACCATCGCATGGTTGTCAAGGTTAGGTGGAGTATGAAGAGGTAAGTCTTCAGATTATGGCGGAAAACACACACAGATTTAGCCCATTCTAGGGGTGTGCGTGTAGGGATGGGACGATATGAAAATGTCATATCACGATTATTGTGACCAAAGAAATTGTGATTTATGATATTATCGCGATAATCAAAATATCCCCAACATCCATTATCCCCAACATCCATTTGCCAAAAAGCAGATCTACAAGCTCACAACACGACGCGTTGTGAGCTTGTAGATCGGCTATTCTTTGGCAAAGAGATTTGGTAGAGAGTGGACAAAAAGACTGTACATATGTAAGACTGTACATATATTATGAGTACCTTTTACCAATAGAGGTTTTAAATTAGGGATGTCCCGATCACGATTTTTTGCTTCCGATCATGATCACATATTTTTGCTCCCAATCCGATCCCGATCTTTCCCGATCCGATCTTTCTGCAATGCATTAATAATAAAATACATTATATTCTCTGAGTTCCTGCTATTAAAGGAGCTATAGTCAACTTTTTCTTGAAAAACGGATGCTAAAATAAAAATAATGTTTCGAAAATATTTTATACAAAAATAAGCTTCATATTTGTGTTTCTATTCAAAAATGACCACAAAAAGCATAAAATAATAAAATAATCATTTTGGCCATTGTCGGGCCGACACTTTGTTTACATCCTAGTCTAAAGCTCTGTCCACACCGGCGAATTAGCGAAAGCGACGTGAATAAGCGAACCAAAAAGGCGAAGAATTCGCCATTCGCCCTTTTCCATACACACCAAAAAGCGACGCGAATATGCGTATAATATTCGCTTAATTCGTCTAAAAACGAGGGGGCGATATCTGCCTGCATAGCCACAGGAGAAAGGAGAAGAAAGGAGAGAGAGGAGAGGAGAGAGGAGAACGGAGACAGGGAAACAAATAAAACAATGGAAACTATATCCTCAAGTGATGATGAGACCTGGCCGTGGTTGTTAGCCTATTAAATAAGAAAAAGAACAGAAGAGACAAGTGACAACACGCGTTCTCCGTTCCCCCTCCCCTCAGCTCCGGCCGGGGGCAGAGTAGACACTAGACAGGGTCGGTCAGTGTTTTATCATGTCAATCATTATGTGTATTACCCGAGAGGACCCAAGAGGACCCGTACTGTGTGTGTACTTTCTGCTTTTTATGCAAACTGTAAAGCAATCAATCAATGTGTGTGTGCGCGCGCTGTGTGTGCTGTGTTTAGGCTGGCCTGACCTAGGATCATGGTCTGTAAGCCGTGAGGCAGCGAGATGAATGGCTGTGTAACAGTGAGATGATAATGCTGGTCTAGGATCAGTTTAACAGGTTCTGCTGCCAGGATGATGACAGCAGCCGCGACCGCGTACAAGTTAAACCATGACTTACCTCTCTGTAGTTAGAAAATAGCCTAAAAGTATTCCTTTAATCTCTGGCTTTTGTTTCGATCTTAATATTATAGATTCCTTGGTAGCCTTCTTCTGCCTGTCAATCAGTTAACAGCGCACGCTGCACGGCTGCAGTGAGTTACATGAAAGAGGGTTTTAATAATGATTAAATGGTCGGGTCTCTCGGAAATAAAAGGATCTCGGTCTGTAAAAAAAGAGAGTCAGTGTAAAGTAACTAAAAGTAGCCTACATTTACTTGAGTAGCCTGTACTTGTAGGTATTTGTACTTGAGTCGAATTTCCAGTACTTTCCTTCTAATCGACTCATTTCGGATCCTATTGTAGGCTATTTAATACCCAGCGATTTATTTTTAAACATTAGTCTTTTTGCAGATATAAAGTAGCCTACAATAACAAACACATAAACCATGTTTTTACCAGTAGGCCTAAGACATTCGAGTAGGCTACTTTTCCCAAGCAGCCACGCAGACGAGACACGGAAAAGGAGAAAGACACTGTTCCCCTCGGCCTCAATGTAACGTGAAGGTCCCTCCACCATTCTCTCTCTCTCTCTTGAAATAGGGTAGAGTGAGCTTACTTTGATACAGAGAGAGAGAGGAATTCGCCTTTGAACGTTCGCTTAATTCGACACAAGGGCGAATAAAAAACAGACGCCTTTTCGCTTTTTCGAAATTCGCGTTTGGTGTGGATGCTTCCATTGACTTTATAAGGTTTTAAACAAAAGGCGAATAATACGCTAATTCGCTATTCGCCAATTCGCCCTCTGTGTGTACGAACCTTAACACTATCAAAGAATAGACTAGAATGTAATGATTATTTTATAATTATTTTACGCTTTTTGTGGTCATTTTTGAATAGAAACACATATATGAAGCTCATTCTTTTATAAAATATTTTCGAAATATTATTTTTATTTTAGCATCCGTTTTTCAGGAAAAAGTTGACTATAGCTCCTTTAACCTTTGTTTGCAAAGCATTCTGGAGCCCTTTGGTGTATGACCTTTTGTGTGCTTCTCTGTACATTTGTGTTTGACAGACTAAGCATCTGTTTATCTTGTGCTCTCGTGTTGTATGTTGCAACTGGCGGCCCGCGGGCCGAAATTGGCCCCTCGATAATAATTTCTTGCCGCAGTCTATCTTTCTGTACAAGCTGCAGCTGCAATCAATCCAGTAACAACCAATTTATGTGCCGACGTTCAACGGTGTTGTGCCCTGAATATATTCAATGCCGCACCACGTTGTCAGCTAATGATCTGCAAAGCGATCCTACTATGAATCATGCTTATGTACAGTATGTGACGTTGTAGCCCATGTCTGGCAGAAGGGGGTAATAATTCTGAGAATAATGGTATGTAAAATCATTAAAATTATAATTATAATGCGTTGCGCTCCGCTGCATCGTCACTCAGTCCATAAACTCAGTCCATAAACTCAGTCCATAAACGTGTTGTGAGCTTGTAGATCAGCTATGCAAATAAGTATACATATTTCTAACTAGCTTTTTTCTCTCTATTCCTTCTCTATTGGAGTGGGGGCAGCATGAGCAGCAAATAAAGTGAGTTCTTAGTAATCTCCCCTGCCCCCCACCAGTCTATCTGTCTGCACACTCAGTAAGCTCATGAGTGTTAGTTAAGGAGAGTGATGGATTGGAAATGGTACAATTCTTTTTTGTTTGTTTGTTTAGACTGTCTGGGCACAAAGTGAGTTTTGGAGAGTAATGGGCATGCACGCGCAATGGACGGACACATGCACACACTCACAGGATGCACACACACTCACAGGCAGGGTGCCAGTGAGCATATCTGTGATGACAGGTGCAAAACCTGTTGCCATAGAGCGCACACACAATGCGACCGGGTCATGTCTGTCGCTAGTGCTAGTTAGCAGGGAAGCAGCCAATTAAATACAATCATTGGGGGTGGGCTGGGGTAGCACTGGCAGGGATGACAATTGCTTTATCTTCTTTGTCACGGTTTTGATAATGAAGGGAAATGGAGCAAACAAGATTGTGTAATTTCCTGTGTGGGTGTCAACATTTCATTCTAGTCTTAACACATACATGAGTGTGTTTTAGCAGAACTGGGCGTTATCTTCATGTTGTACAGTAAGGTTTATATTTCTCTCCACATAGAAAGATAAATAAAAATAAGATGGGTTAAGTGGTTAAAACACAACTTGGTTTGCAAATCCCATCTGCACCAATATCTGATTCTCTCACATTTGTCCATTCCACCAATAATGTTTGACCTGGATCATTATCATCTGACATTTTAAGCCCTGATCATTTCCACCCAGTTTCCTTGAAAATCTGTGCAGCCTTTCTCAGTTTATTTTGTTCACACCTGGACAAAATTGGAGAATTACATGCACATCACGCTGAGTACAGGGAGACGAGAAGCAGAATGTGCAGACGGGCACACAAACAAACTGTCAGACAGATAGAGAGGCATATAGAAGATGATGGACAACAGTTCAGAAGAGACAAGACAGGGGAGGCATGGAAACATGTGGGATTCTTTTTTATGGTACTGGGGATTATTAGGTGGGCATGGGGGCTAGATGGGGATTTTTTTCCTTCTCTCCATTGAAGTTCACACTGAGGATTGAGAGAGAGCAGTCATGCAGCAAATGTGCCCCACTTGGACCGACACACTCATCATAACAACCGTTAGAAATGTGCGCGGTATGGCACGCACACACATCCACTCAAAAACGCAGCCAGTCACTGGGGTCAGCCAGGCCTACAGGACCATGAAGAAGTGCAGCTCATAGAAGAATAGAATGTGAAAGAAAAGGAAGAGGTCTAATTTGGCATAAAGCACTTACTGATGACAGACTGGTTACTGTAGCACACTGACAGTTCCTGTGTGTGTGTGTGTGTGTGTGTGTGTGTGTGTGTGTGTGTGTGTGTGTGTGTGTGTGTGTGTGTGTGTGTGTGTGTGTGTGTGTGTGTGTGTGTGTGTGTGTGTGTGTGTGTGATGGTAAGGAATCCACTTCTGCACAGCCTAGATGAAAGTATGACTCATCTCTCAGACTTTGCTCACTTTCTCCCAGTCCATACCTTCATTACCTTCTCTCTCTCTCTCTCTCTCTCTCTCTCTGTGACCATCTCTCTGTCCTGCTCTTCCTCTCTGTGTTGCGTGGTGCTTTGAGTTAGCACATAGCATGTGTCAGCAGCCAGCTGTGTTCCTCTGGAAAATCTCCCTTCATCTCCTTGCTGGCTTTCCTCTGTTTACGAACACGGTCAAGGTCAAACAGCCCTGGGCTGAGGACTATAAAGTTTACTGCTGGCTTCAGAATTCAGTATTGTCAGAGATGGGAGTGAAGGGGTTCCTTTCTTAATCATATTAAAAATACAGCAAGCATGACAAGGAAAAGTATAACAAGACAGCATTCTGTGTATAAAATATAGCCAGACAAGTACATTTAAAACATAAAGACAAGTAGAGGTAAAACCTTTTGCAGCAATGGAGCGTACATTAAAAATGAAGGGACAAGGGAGAACAGTATGTGCAGAGCGGTTTCTTTTCTTTATTTTTTTCTTCCCAAAAATACATCGTTTTTTCTCTGTTTTGAACAGTGTCTATAGATTGAAGGCATTTGGCCTTGCACTTTTGTTTTGCCTGGTCTGTTTTGTTTTGTTTTGTCATCGTTCAGGGCTCTGATAGCCTCTGGGAAAGAATTCTTGCTGTGTCTCTTCGTGGTGACCTTTCAGCTATAGTTGGATAATTAATTTTGGGTGGGAACTGGGAAGAGTTTAAGGGGCGTGAGTGTGAGTGTGTGAGTGAGAGAGGGACTATGTGAAAGTGTGAGTCAGGTCTCGGCACTGCTGTCAACTTCCTGTTGCAGCTGTGCGAACAGGAAGCCACATGGCCTTACATAGGCGTGGCCCCCTAACCATGACATCTTCACCCAATGTTCACTGGAGCACAGCACAGCACCGCCCGTGTGTATCCGTGGCAACGTGGTAAGCACAGATATCAACATGGGTTGTGTAGTGAGCACGGTGTCATTTGTTAAAGTCTATTTGTGTAAGTAAATTATGCTCAGTGAGAGCAATTGGACAATTGAATGTCAACCGTCGAGATAGATGAGCTTCAAAACAAACATGTTTGTTGATTCTCTTTGCCTTTACAATACTTAAATAAATGAGTAAATAAAATGAAAACGGTGAACAAAAAAAGGTATTTTTCCCTTACACAGTCAGAAACACAAGCACGCACGCACACACACTCTCTCTCTCTCTCTCTCTCACACACACACACACACACACACACACACACACACACACACACACACACACACACACACACACACACACACACCATTCAAATACTCACCCATTGTGGAGTCATTTTCTTCCTTTGTGCTTGTTTCCATAAATAGATCTGTATTACAGTATCAGGAGCAAGGGACAGTCCAAAGAAGAAGGGAACGTTTAGAAAGTGAACCAGGGGGAGAGTGAAGAGAGAACAAAGTAAAAAGAATACAAGGAAATCTTTGGAGGTAAAAGTATGGGAAGATGAAGGCAAAAGGAAAATGCGAAGATAAGTTAAATTAGCCGAGACAGATAGAGGGAGTGCGAGAAATAGAAGAGACCGTTATTTTATATTCTACATTATTTTACTAGTGAATTTTGATCAATTTCATTCAAAATGTATTTTGGGTCTGCTAGAGGCAGGGCTCTAATGATGGCTTCTTTGGTCTATCTGCCTGTCTGTCTATTGGTCCGTTTGTCTCAAACAAGATACAGTATGCTGAATATTAGTGGCTTGATTTCCATGGAATTTGCTGTGCACATTCATATTCCCCTGAGGCTGGCCCCTACTATGACGCAAAGGTCCATTGTTCTGCACTCAAATTTGTGGGTTGCCATTATGCCATACCACTTGCTCTCTTACTACTCAGTCAAATCCTCTCTTAACACATGCCAGGTATTAATTAATTAAACCGACTTTGCCAGGATGTAAACAAGAAGCACATGGCCAGGCGGAGCCCATCTTTTCTTTCAAGCAGAAAATTTAAATTTCACCCGTTCCTTAGTTAAGGTCTGTAGAAAAAAGCTTGTTTTGACCAACAAAAAAATGCAATCAGGGAAAAGAATCATATATATACGTATATATATTTTTTTTATCATTATTATTATTATTTTTTTGTATTCTTGGATTTTGTAGTCCTGGGATCACTCACTGGTACGGAAGAGCACCATCTAGCAATAGCATAAACCACTGAACAAGCTGTTTGACGATTTAAAGGCATGACCCCCCCTGACAAACCTTCAGCCCGTGTCTCCACCATGGGGTTACAAGCCTTCAGTCGTTCTGCCCCTCACCTCTGGAACTCCCTCCCCCCTGCCATCAGAAACTGCAATTCAATCACCACATTTCAAAACCCACCTGTTTAGACGGGCATATGACTGATGTTGCTCTGCTGCAAACTATTTTGCTTGTTTTTAAACTGTGATTTCTTCTTGTATTAACTGTTGTTTTTAATTTGTTGTTCGGCGACATTGAGTGCCCTGAAAGGCGCCTTATAAATAAAATGTATTATTATTATTATTATTATTATTAGTTCACCCCCCAAATGAAAAATTTCTATTGATTACTCACCCCAAGGAGACTTGAATTCATGCATATTCTTTTGTTTTTATTGCATTTCTAAGCCAATAATTTGATGAGACTCACAAAGGGGGGGGGGACTAAAAAATATCTATGAATTCAAATTCAAGTCACCATGGGATGAATAATCCATAGAAAAAGAAACTCAATCACTCAACAGATCTAGAAGCTAATTGTCTCCACCAGCCGAAGGCATGGGGGAGAGTATGTTTTCCCCTTCGTCCGTCCGTCCGTCCGTCCGTCCGTCCGTCCGTGTGTCCTCGCAGTTTGTGTGCACCTAATCTCAGTCGCCGTTGGCCCGGTCGCTGCCAAAGTGAGCACACACATTCCCTGGATGCCAATCTAGAACCTCTGCCCTAAACTTTTCAAATGGGCCTTTTCTAGCGCCACCTAGTGGCCGATGTTCGCAAAACACATTTCTGTGCACTACTCTTACAGATTTCGTCCAAAAATCCTACAAATCGGTAGGCAGTATCTCGACAGTCATGTGATCGACACGGATCTGTCCGATTTTGCATATTCCATCCTGATTGGCTAAGATTGGCTTCCAAAGTTTGTAGGATTGAGCCGTTTTGAACAAAATGCCTCAAATCCCAAACGCAAAGTGCAATTATCATGAAATCGCGCACACACGTTCCCACTAGGTCGAGGAAGAAATGCCACTTCAAATCTTTTAAATCAGCCTCATGGTGGCGCTACCGATTTGTGGTTTTACCTATAACTCCACCAATTAGATTCAAACTTTGTAAGCGCACTCCCTAGATGCTAAGGATAAACCTTTGCCCTGCATTTTTCACATCAGCCTTTTATAGCGCCACCTTTGGGCCGACTTATGTAAAACACATTTTTGGATATTACTCCTTCAGATTTTCTCCAAAAATAACACAAATCAGTACACAGTATCTCTATAGTCATGTGATCAAGTCTGATCCATTTGATATTTCATATTCCATCCTGATTGGCTAATATTAGCTTCCAAAGTTTGCAGGATTGCTCTGTTTTTGAACAAAATGCCTCAAATCATCAACGCAGCTTCCCATAACCGTGAAATTTGCCACACATATTCCCACTATGTCAAGGAACAAATGCTACCCTTTTCACATTGGCCTGTTATAGCGCCACCAGCAGGTAGACTTTAGCAAAACACATTTTTGGAACACAATGCTTCAAATCATGCATGCAGCGTCCGATTGCCATGAAAGGTCTAAGGTGAAGAACATATGCCACCCTTTTTACATTTGCCTATTATACAGTAGTACCACCAGGACGCCTGGCCTGGTGGAGACCTGTGCTCGGAAGAGCACTGCTTCTAGTTTTCCATGTGGCACGCTATGAGTTTGTAGATCAACTGTTTTCATTGAGTGATACTGTCATACGACAGGGTTTCATGGGTACATTTTAAGTTACTCTGCAGCACATTTATAACGTAATACACTGCAGAGTAATTGTTTGTTCATTTTTAGAATCGGCCTCGGGTCTTAATGGGTTAAAATAAATTCAGGATTGTAGCTTTAAGAGGAAAACTGCGTTTAAAGTGACAACTAGGAAACCACAAGACAGCAGAAAGCGTATCCCGAAAAACAGATGACGGTTCTAAGAATTGTAGATGCTCTTTGCCTTGTAGGCTCTGTCTGTAAAAGGGCTGTTGGCTTCATTTGTGATTACCTACAATCCACTGTGCCTGCTGTGACTGTCAGCTGTGCATTTCCGATTGCCTGTGTTCTGTATCTGTTATTTGGTAGCAGGCCTTCTCTCTCTCTCTCATTCTCCTCTCGTCATCCATCTACGACTACCCCCCTGCAGCCAATTAGTTTGTCCAAACACGGCGGTCAGAAAGGACTGTTCATCTTTTATTGTAGATGGATTCACTAAAGTCACAAGAAAGACAGAGGTCTCATTAACTTTGTTAGGTTTAATTGACACTTGCATGGTAAAAGAGGAACTCTTATCACAGACACAATTTGTTTCTTACATTAGTTTGGATAGCCCTCAGGCCTGAAGTGAGCTTGCATAATGAGCACAGTTAGTGAGAACTGATATTGGCGGATCTGGCTGCCCCTCCCATCTGTCACACTCGACATTGTTTGGAATGGCTTTACATTCTGGAACTTCAGGTGTGTGTGTGTGTGTGTGTGTGTGTGTGTGTGTGTGTGTGTACACGTGCTTGAGTATGGGATGTGTATCAGTATACATACACATGTACATGTGGGTGTGGGTGTGTTTGCGTTTTTTATTTGCCTGCACATTTGCATACATGTTGATGGTATGTTTATTGCCTGCCTCCTATATGGCGTGTGCTTGACCACATGCATCTGTGTGTGAGACTGTGTGTGTGTGTGTGTGTGTGTGTGTGTGTGTGTGTGTGTGTGTGTGTGTGTGTGTGTGTGTGTGTGTGTGTGTGTGTGTGTGTGTGTGTGTGTGTGTGTGTGTGTGTGTGTGTGTGTGTGTGTGTCGAGGAGTCCGCCTGGCATAGGGTAGACAATGAGTCCATTATTTTGACATTTGCGCATGAACGATGGGATAGTACTGCTGATAAGAGATTCTGAGCGCTACTTTGAAAAGAGCACCGGCAGTGGCCATTATCAGCTGAATGCCACAGCCATAGAATGCACATACCTAGAGTGTGTTCTCTTATAGGGGCAACACCCACCTTGACCTTCAAGTCTCCCCTTATACACCAAGATCTATGATTGCAGCGCAATGGGGCTATTATGGAAGTGGTTGTTGCAAGCCTGCATGAAACTGTTTGATAAGGTCCCTGTGTAAAGGTTCAGGAAATAGTAAGAATGGATGGAATAGAGGGGAAGTAATATGAAAGAAGAGGGGTAGCGGGGTGGGTCATGGGTGGTCATGGTTACTTGCATCCATTCAAGAGAGAAAAACGTATAGATATATATAAACTTTATTACAGGCTCATGGCCCACATGGTAAGGACAATACAACACATAAGAGAATAAAAATATAAAAATACATATGTAAAAAAAGATAAATATAAATAAATACAGTTCAGTCCAATAACCCAGCCCCACAGGTTACAGATCAAGAGAGGCACTCATGCCACCGTCCTCTGATGGTAGAAGTGTACCTGACAGAGCTACGGCTGGGGTCCGTCATCAGCACAATTAATCCATTTAATGAACAGTCCAGTCGGCACATGAACTTATATGTCAGGTGTCTTAAGAGAGCCATGAATGTGGTGAGACCTAAGGAGCAGAAGAGCTCACTAGCTCTGGTGCTCCTGGGTTTATTTAACAGGATTCTTAAACAATCATTGTAGGCTACTTGTAGCTTTTGTAGGCTCCCCCTTTTATAGTTCACCCACAAAGGTGCTGTATATAGGGGGGTACAGTATGTTCTAAACAGATTTACCTTAACCTATAGCTAGGTGAGCAGTGGTAATTGGTAAAACCCAAGAAACTGTACCTCTGAAGGATGTTACAGTGGTGATAAGAGTGAGATTTCCTATCAAACACCTAAGTGCACTCTTATATAGCTGTTCTATGGGTTTCTGAATCGTTACACCTGTGCAAGACCAGTTTGTGAAAAAGTGCTCAACGTGTGATGGAATCATGCATTGGAGATAGGATCTAGCTGCACTAACTGTCAGGAAGGGTCTAATTTGTTTAAGGTTTTGAAGGTTGAATTTGATTGTGTTTGTGACTTTCTTCACATGTTTTTTGAAGAGGGTTGAGTCTAACATGACCCAGAGGTACTTGAATTCTTCTGACACAAGTTCCTCCCGACCCAACTGGTCTTTTGGAAAAGGCCATGCAGACTGTCTTTTTTGCATTCAAGCGAATAAGTGCATATATTGCTTGTAATATTCAATAACAGGGGTTACGTTTGTAACCTAACGTTTTGAGTTAATGGACTCCTATTACTAATCATTGTTGGTACTGTAGGTCTGACTTGCTATATAAGGGAGGCTGGAAGTGTTGACCTGAAGGGGGGTTTAATTTGCTTTGGTCAGGCTACTGAGGACAGCCAGGGGGTGAGAGCTGCCAGGGCCCTTTGTGGAAGGGTATAGCCGTATTATGCAGTACCTGCGGTTTTTCTTTTTCACCTTTTGCCTCAATGTATTTACTTGTTTTTGCATGTCTTATTTAAGTATAATTGCACAAGTAAAATCCTGCATATTGGTGATATTTTTGGAGCATGAGCAATCAAACAACTTTACAAATCACACTATCCAACTTTTCCACTTTATTGATGGGGATCTCATACACAGTTACGGTAAATTAAATCAAACCAAATCAAACTTTATTTTTATACTGTAGCACGTTTAAAACAACAGCGGCTGACCAAAGTGCTGTATAGGGTTGAACTTGAGACAAACAGAGCATCAAAGTTACATCATTAAAAAGTACATAGTTAGATAAAGTGCAATTACAAGCTAGAGACAGTAAGTGGATTTTTTAGTAGGGATCTGAAAACTTCAATGGACTGGGGAGATTGGATGGGGGAGAGGCAGTTAAAGGCAAGGAGTTAGGAGTTGGCCAAATTCAAAGCACCACAACTTGATTTGTGTTGATGCGTTCCATTATTAGTGTCCTTATTTTAGTTGTTCAAACTGCTCTGTGTCTTTGAGATTTGCATCATACAATTCCAAGCTCTTTACTGGCATTTCTGAAACTTGTCTGTTACTTGAGCCTTTACAATACAGAGAGATGCTTCTGCACTTGCTGGGTGTGGACGTCATCCTTGCCCAAAGCCCATGTGATGTTTTGATGACGTTTTATCAAATATTTAAATCTAATAAGCACTAACTACTGGTTGAAATTTAGGTAGGGGCACTGCCATGCAAAACCCACTTTGTAACCTTCTGCTAAATTGAAGTTGGATGTTGGAGACAAGGCCCCAGACAAGCCGGGGTACTGTATATGTATTGTGATGAAAAGTGTTCTCTCGCCTCAACACCATGTCTGTGAGACTCACCAGCATGAAGACAAAAGTACAGGCACATACTGGCACAATGTGTGGAAAACAATCTAAGACTGAAACTGTCTCCAACACATTCCCACATTAACTGTTCTGCTGCCGTTGACAGTCCTCACCGTCATTGAAAGGGTTAATACCATGGCGCCGTTGACGGTGAGGACTGTGAATCTTACTGTATATACAGTAAAGATATGATTACTTACTTAATGTCGCTCCGGTCCCGCCCGCATCGGTAATGTCGGCGATTTGTTTACAACGCACGTTGGGCGTGCACGCGAAGTGAAGCTCCTCAATGTTAAGTCAATGGAGAGGCCCATAAAGAAACTTCATTTAAACAAAATAGCCATTTTGAGACATTTTGCAGCAGATCTAAATGTAAACAAGGCACAAGGCAGGGCGCAGCCATCTTCCTCTTCTTGTCCCACACTGTCATGTGACTAGATGACGTAATCGTTGCTGTCAAGTGATAATCCAAAAAAACAAAAACAACCCCCTTCCAGCCCTTCAAAATAATAGCGGCGGCCTATGGAGGAAACTGCGTGGCACCGAGGCACCAAGCAACCTTCAGATTAAGAGGCACTAATTGTGTTAAGGTAATTATGTGAGGCCATTTAAGCATGTCCTTCACATCTGTGATGCGGTGAGTCATTATGTGTTCAAGTTTAAGTATTTTTGCCCAATATAAGTACAATTTGCTGCAAAATGACGTACTGTGTGTGTGTGTGTGTGTGTGTGTGTGTGTGTGTGTGTGTGTGTGTGTGTGTGTGTGTGTGTGTGTGTGTGTGTGTGTGTGTGTGTGTGTGTGTGTGTGTGTGTGTGTGTATACAATGCAATGTCTGTATATATTGAATAGTGGGTATAGTAATGATATTTATTATTTCTGAAGTTGCATTACAGAGTTTGTACTGCATGTATGTATATCTTTTTAATGTTTCCAGTTTTATAGTTCACTATAGTTCATATAGAGTACAAATAGTAGTACAAATTGACAAGTAAAGTTTACAGCTGTACTCCAGTCTTTCTTGGCCATCTGGCCAGTGATGTATATCGGACCCTGGTACCCATATATGGAGATCCATGTACTACTTTATATGGAGATATGCTGTGAGACCCCAAACATGCTTACTCAGTTATACGTTGTGAAACATCTATGACGTCTATCACATCTGACATCATACATACAATCCCCAGTGATGTCATTACGTGCGCATCCCGCGTCTCTGACGCATTCACGTTGCCTAGAGACGCATTCACGTCAGTGTTCTGGGGTCCCACGGACGCATCGCCTCCATTGGAGTCCACGTGAAAATAATTTACCACGTCGCGAAAAAATATATATTTTAAAAAGTCCACAGACGCCACCATTGTTCATGGGTGAAGGCATGCTACTGTACCCTACGTTAACACAAATGAAATCCGCGTAGAAAGTCTTAAAACAGACGATAGAACGACAGTGTGTGTTTGGAATCCACCGACGCTGCATGGTCACAGAATTCAATGGGTGCCTTAGTTTTAGCGTAGCACCGGGCCGCTCTCTGACCATAGTGGCACAGCGTGTTAGGTGATACACCAAGAAGGGTTCCCCCACCGAACGTGGGTTTGGCTTGTCGAGCCTGTTATCGGGTAAGCGTCACGTCATGGGCTGCTATAGCGGCCGGGGGCCGGGAGGTACAATGTGTCATCGATAGTTGTGTGCTTTGGAAGTGCATGCGTGCCGCGGAACAACGGTGGAACGCGTGAAACACTAAAAAGTTTGGTTACCTTTTGGAAAAGACAAGGGGAGAGCTAATTTACAATGGGCTATATGCAGCACGGTTGTTACATCATGCTCGGGAGGGAACACTGTCTTCGACAATGCAGACCGAGCCAGGCACTTGTCCATAATGCATCACATAAGACCCAAGTGCAATCAATAACTTTGCACGTCTGCGACTAGCTCTGGTCCATAGCGTTTGAGTTCTCCTCCACTAACGCTATGGACCAGAGCTAGTCTGAGACGAGTTGAAACAACTCCAACGCGGGCTGTTGAAGCAGCGCGACACCCGTTCTCTTCCACCCACAGTATGTGGTGCTTGAAAATATGAATGATTCCATCGATAATAATCCGTTTGGGACACTCAAAATCACTGCCATAGAGTTATAATGTATCGCTCCGTGCATCAGAAGCGGGTGATCCGTAGCGTTGCCAGCGCGACTTCTGAGTCTACCGAAAATAGCAGATGTACAAGATCACAACGCGGTGCGAGCAGACACGGTTTGAGCTTGTTGATTGGGTATTTTTTTGTTGCGTGACACCGTCGTACTATGCATTATAAATTACACTGTTAAAGAGACGGTACACATATAGTTTCTTCAAATATTTTCCAAAAATAAAAAGGTTGACTTGCCTTCTGTCTGTTAAAGTACTGTATTTGAAGGCCCTGGTCAAATGTATTTAATGGAAAAAATAGATATGCATTTACTGTAAAAAAAAAAAAAAGGGAGAGACATGGAAATGTTAGCCTATAGTTTATAGTATAGTTTTACAGTAGGGTATTATTATTAATTCATGAATAGTACTGTAATTATATATATATATATATATATATTAGTGTCTCATCATGTCTTTCCACAAAATAACAGAAAAAAGCTCAATAGTGGGCTCGATAAAAGCCCGGCTCGATAAGCAACATCGATAAGGTGCTCATTATCAATAAAAATTTACGAGCTCCATCCCTAGTGCTTCTTCATCTCAAGGTACTATTATAGTTTAATTGTTTCATTCGTTTTTGTATGTATTTTGTAAGATAAACAATGTAAATAACCATATAATAACGAATTCAAGTTAAATGCTGCACTTTGTCAAAAATGACATGACGCGTTGAATTTTTGTGGGACCCATAAAATATCCCTGGGACTCATCCGAAAGACCCTCCTTGGGTCCCGGGACTCATTACATTAAAAACCTATTAACATCACTGCAATCCCTTTTATGCCCATACAGTACATTGAGACTCAGCCACACAGCTATGGGCTGTCTTCCTAAATAAATATAAATGGGCATTCCCATATGAAGTCCAGTTAGATATGGGCTTAATATTGATGACATCAGGGATCTCCATATATGGGTATTAAAGGGTTTCTGTTAGAGTGGTTCCCATGACATCACAACACACAATCCCTTTTATGCCCATACATGGAGATCCCTGTCTGAACCAGCCACACAGATATGGGCTGTCTTCCTCCATGTATGGTCATTCCCATATGAAGTCCTGTTAGATATGGGATGATATCAGGGATCTCCATATATGGGCATTAAAGGGATTCTGTTAGAGTGGTTCCCATGACATCACAGTGATGTCAGAGCGGCAAACCCATAGACTGTAAAAAAGTGTACACGTCCAGACAGACAGAGTCAGCATGTGCCGTTTCACATACTAAACTGTGACCTTCTGTCGCAATAAGCGCCTTGAGATTCAGCATCTCGTTTTCGAGATGTTCTGAAAACATTGTTGTTGCAATATGTATGTATTACTGTGTGTCGTACATGAGTTTAGGTGCAGAATCAATCTCCTGTTTGAAATGCAAATAAAAGGCAGGAGTTATTAGTTATTCTGTCTCATATATGTTTCATACAGTACTGTACTGTATGTGTTTTTACTTTTTGTTTAGAATTGCAAATAGCATTAGTGAGCTGTCCATGGTGCTGGGTACTGCAAGATGTGGAGTGCCTCAGGGGGGGTATGACTGTTTGGGAATGGGAACCACTGCGTTAGGCATTTATATCTAGGTCGGTGTGTTGTTATAGACATTTTTCCTTAAGCAAGCGCAGACATAACACCTTATGACCTCTATTAAGAATGCAGTACCGCACACTTTAACTGCTGGTATTGAATACTGAGTGCTAAAATTTGACATTTAATTAAATTTGTTAGCCTTATTATTATCACATTCAGAATTTCAGCAACGGACTCAAAGCCTGGATCCTTAATCTTTGAACCAGGGCATAAATCAATTCTGTCTCTTCTCTTGGGTCCTTGAACAAGAATACAATAAGTCACTTTTCTGAACCTAGAGTAATTACATTTGTTACTGTATTTGCTTCCTGGTTCAAAGAAGGACACATTATAATAGATGTAAAACACTCTTATTTCATGGCCCTGGTGCTTTGGCATTATAGTGATGGCAGCCAACCATTGTCACTTTCTGGTTCAACAGAGCTAAATTTCGGTAATCTTTGGATCATGCTTTTAGCTAACCGACAACCAGAAACATGTAAAATGGACAGTACATATTAATTTCCACATTAAAGGAGATACTGCGTGGCTTGTATTTCAATCGATGTAATGCCGCTTAGCACCAACACTGAATAAAACATGGGCAATGAAACAATTGTGGTGGAGTTTTCTGGTTTGTCACTATGGTTTGGCTGCAGGAAGGGTAGAGGGCATGAATAATGTAAGTGCAAGTTTATGATACTCTCCAGGTATTTGTGTTTTTCTCCACCTCACCGTGCCAAATCCCTGAATTAAATTAGCGTTGACTCCATATTTGTTATCAAACTAGAATTCCCATGTTAACTGTGGAATTCCCCTAATGTTTGCAGCTAACAATGTACAATTGGTGTGTGTGTGTGTGTGTGTGTGTGTGTGTGTGTGTGTGTGTGTGTGTGTGTGTGTGTGTGTGTGTGTGTGTGTGTGTGTGTGTGTGTGTGTGTGTGTGTGTGTGTGTGTGTGTATGTGTGTGTGTGTGTGTGTGTGTGTGTGTGTGTAGCCCAGATTGTTTGTGGGCAATGCATTGTTTGGGAGCAATGCACAGGAAAAACGAGATGATAAACTAGAAGCAGTGCTCTTCCGAGCACAGGTCTCCACCAGGCCACACAAATCGGCCTGTTATAGCGCCACCATGAGGCTGATTTAAAAAATGTGGGGCAGAGGTTCTGAATTAGCATCCAGGGAGTGTGTGTGCTCAGTTTGGCAGCGATCGGGCCAACGGCGCCGGAGATTAGCTGGTAACAACCAGGCCACACAAATCGGCCTGTTATAGCGCCACCATGAGGCTGATTTGAAAAATGTGGGGCAGAGGTTCTAGATTGGCATCCAGGGAGTGTGTGTGCTCAGTTTGGCAGCGATCGGGCCAACGGTGACTGAGATTAGCTGTTCACAAACTGCGAGGACGCACGCACGGACGCACGGACGGACGGAGGGGAAAACATACTCTCCCTCAGCCTTCGGCTGGTGGAGACAATAATAGAGAGAAGCAAGATGTTAGCAAGATGCAACACAGATACACAGGCTCTGTCTGGTGGTTAAGTTGGTAGACAGATACTTTACTTAATTTGTTTATTTGGATGGGGGAGTGTATATTAAAGGCCGCCTGACACACCCAGAAGTTTAACATTATGATACAGTAGGTCACGTGGTCTTTCTCCAAAAAGTCTGAAAACTACTAACCGTATCAGTTAGTAGTGAATGTATACTTCGTACGTCGTGTGGTGCTGCGCACAACGGGACATGTTGTTGTTAGCTTGTAGCACCGCACGGCTATTTTCGAGAGCTATTGTCTGTGTGTACACGCACGCGCACGCACACGCACGCACGCACACACACACACACACACACACACACAGAGTGGACATCAACGCAGTGACGTTGCTCTCTTCCCCTGCAGCACCGATGCTCCGGTGCTTCTACATCTCAGAGCCGGGGAGGAGAAGTGTTGGACGGTCTTGGACCCTCGTTACTAATCTTTTACACCTTTTTGGTAGAAGACTTGTACTCTTTTAGCGGTTTTTAGCGATTCTATAGCAGACTTTATAGCATTTTTACCCCTAGTACTGCTTGTTTTAAAATTCGTTTTATGAAGTCGCATTTTCTCCTCCTCGCACAGTTCTGTTGGGGTACTCTCACAAGATAATGCTCAGCGCTCAACTCCGCCCTCTCCTGCCTGCCATATTACCCAGTCAAATTAATTTATTTCAGTTACTGTACAGAAAGTACTACTTTCAGTACATTAACTATAATACATTAATTTGATTGTGTAATTTAACATGGGGGTACATGACATCATCAAACAATGATGCTAATTTGATAGCCTTAATTATCTGTTTTGGCTGTGTCACGCCCACTTTAATGAATAATACATACATGATGTCATGTAAATACACCGTTTTTAGCAAAAATGATAATGTCCATCTGTAGTCCCCACTAGCTTTCATATAGTCAAATGAAATACTGTGTAGATTTACTCATATACAGTAGGCTGATTACAACAACAGGTATTGTTTTTATGTGCATCATGAAGAATTACATTTGTCTCAGTATAGGCTATTACACATCTACTACTACTACTCTTATTTTTGATAAAGTAGAAGACTTTGACATACTCTTAATAACTTATTGGAACCCATTCAGGAGCCCCTAGCACAGGGTTGGCACCTGACGGTCAGAAAATAACTGTGCTGAACTGCTTTCACCAGGCACCTGCTGGGCCCCTGAATCAGCCTGGGAAAGGGAGTTGGAGAGTAGGGATGTTCCTAGCGACTAATTTCACTGACGTGTACACGACCATTTTGAAACCGAATATTCGACTATTCGAAAATGTATTGTTATTTCTTTTTTAATTGTAATTTCACCCAGAAAATAGCCAAAACTGAGCACACTTCGATCTATTAGGGCAAACCTCATTTGAAAAAAGTATCAAGAGTATATAAAAGCCTTTTAAAATGTTATATAATATCGAAATCTTGCTCAAATTAATCAATTACATCATTGCAAGATCAATAATTAGCGCATCAGTCGCAGCTGCTACAACAACTGATGTCTGACTGGAGTCACTATACTAACTGAGCAACAGCTCTGCTTTCTTCAAAGTTAGCTACATAATGGTATTCCATTCTCAGCCAATGTATGATTAAGCATTCTCCTTGGCTTGTTCTCACCTCAAAATATGGATTAATTCATGGACCGGATAACAGATGCAGCGTTCAGGGTATCCTACTCGAGGTAACGAGTGATTCACATCCAGTATCTTTCTTTTCAAATCTTTTTATTATATTTTCACATAGAATAGCCCAGAGGCAGGTAGACAATCTCAATAAAAAAGCATCATCACATGTAGATATCTGAGTACATCATTATAAGAGAGACCAAAACCCGACCCCTATCCCCCCTCCCCCCACCCTCAATCCCCAGGACGGTTGCACACCAGATTCGATAAAACAAGAAATAAGATAAAAATTAGTACAGAAAAAAGAGAGAAAATAAGAAAAAAGCGGAATAGATATTCAGAACTTGCTACGTGTTGGGTTGGTCAGAGCAGGTAAGCGCCACACTACGCCATTTGGATATTACGGTAGAACGTCATAAAAGGGCTCCAAGTCTTATAGAATTTCTTTTCAGAGCCAGCAATTGAGAACCTCAGCATCTCCAGCTCCAGACAGGACATCACAGTGCAAAGCCACTGATTAAGCCCAGGCGGGACAGCATCTTTCCATTTAAGCAGAATGGCACGTCTAGCAATCAATAACGTGAAGTCAACCATACGACTCTCTGTCCGTGTTAGGGGAAGACCCTCAGTTCCGACTGTACCGAACAGAGCCAACAGGGGGTCCGGGTCTAGATCACGGTCTAAAATGTTGGACAGTGTGTCGAATACGCCACTCCAGAACGACTGTAGCCGTGGGCACGACCAATATTGGTGTATGAGCGTGGCTTCACCGTTACATTTGTCACATCTAGAGCTCACGTCAGGGTACATGCTTGCAAGTTTGGCTTTAGAGATGTGGGCTCTATGAACTATTTTGAACTGTATTAGACAGTGGCGGGCACAGAGGGAGGATTTATGTATAGAGGAAAAAATTGAATCCCACTTTTCTTCCGATAAAGCGAGCC
Organism: Nannobrachium achirus; assembly: GCF_963921795.1. Taxonomy (NCBI): domain Eukaryota; kingdom Metazoa; phylum Chordata; class Actinopteri; order Myctophiformes; family Myctophidae; genus Nannobrachium; species Nannobrachium achirus. The sequence goes on along the minus strand of NC_137824.1, from coordinate 23,421,719 downwards.
CAAGATCCCGTTCCCACTCAGCTCTTATCTTGTCCAATGGCGCGGATTTCAGATTGGAGATGGTGTCATATAGGATTGATATAGCGCCTTTTGTCGTCGGATCGAAAGATAAAAAGGTGTCTATGGGATTGGTATCGGGTTCTTCAGGGAAGTCGGGTATTACAGATTCCACATAATGTCTAACTTGGAAGAACCTAAAAAGGTCCGATCTAGGCAGGCCGTATTTCCTTGTCAATTGTTCGAAAGAGGCAAAACCCCTGTCTATAAACAGGTTCTTGAAATTTCTGATGCCTTTTCCACGCCAATTCCGAAAGGTTATATCATTTAATGACGGAACAAAAAAGTGGTTGGAGGCTACGGGGGTTAACAAGGAGAAATTTCCATAGTTATAGGTTCTCCTGAACTGAGTCCATATTCTCAGTGTGTGACGCACAACCGGATTGACTATCAGTTCAGGCAATGGCCGGCCCAACGGTGCACCGAGAAGGGCTGGGAGCGATAGTTCCCCACACGACTCTAGTTCTAAGTTAGTCCACTCTGGACGGTCACGGCAAAAGCAGTAATGGTTCCAAAAGGTTAGACAGCGTATATTGGCAGCCCAATAGTAATGACGGAAGTCAGGAAGTCCCATGCCCCCTTCTCTCTTCGCCCTTTTAAGTAAAGCCCTGCTCACACGTGGTTTCTTGTTCTGCCAAATGTGTGACGAGATAATTGAGTCTAGAGATGCACATCCAGTATCTTTAAGATACACTTCACTTTGCCATTAATTTACTCACGCAACTTTTCATAGTTATGAAGACACCAGGCAGCAGACAGCCTGCCTGGTGTGTGGCTGCGTGCAGTGCCATGCACACTCACTGCAGGTCAGCGCGACCACTGACCACAGCGCGCAACAGTCAGACTGTGACGCAGACAGTCATGCTCCGCAAATCAACCAAGGGAATGCTTAATTTGCTTGTTGACAAGACAGTAATATGGGCGCAGAATTTAAATGTTTAATAAAGTTAATATCTCAATAATTAAAAATATATTTAATAGAATAATAGAATTGTATTTTCAAAACGAATAGTGGTTTACAAACCGTTTAGTCGGATAACCGAATACACGCGCACATCCCTATTGGAGAGGCCCACATTGTGTGCAGCCATTGTGCGCAGCCATTGGCCGCGCACCAGATTTTTTCACCTTCCGGACACCCCGCGAGGCCCCAAATACTAACCGATGAACGGTTACTGTGATTTTAGGTCTCATCCCAGTTTTTCTGGTATAAAGAGTCTAATAATGTTGTGTGTAGACCATCCAGGAGTAGTCAAGGAAGCTAAGGAGTAGTGGGCCGGTATTCATATGATAGACAAGCCAGTGGGCCAATTACATAAGTTATATTTACTTTGTGGTCCGGCCATTTTTTTTAATGGCCAGCCTCGACCGGCCGGCAATGGACTGGCCTTTCAGGAGTTGTCCCGCTTTTCCCAATGGCCAGCACGTCCCTGGCTTTCACTGTGGGGGGGGGGGTGTGTGTGTGTGTGTGTGTGTGTGTGTGTGTGTGTGTGTGTGTGTGTGTGTGCGCGTGTGCGTGTGTGTGTGATGTTGTGTCCTTACTGTCCTATCCCACCTTGACCTCAGACATTACCACACAGCTATTGCCGCTGTTCTATTTTGTAGCCTTATCACGAGACTTAGAGGGCTGCTGGCCGCTGGCTCCTCTTTCAAATTTGAATACGAGCACTTGATCACCTCACAAAACCTAAGCACACACAGATGATGAGATTTGTTGAGCGCAGCGTAGCTACTAGCTGCTTTGATAAGGAGTCTTTTAAATAAATCTCCAAGCTCTGTAATTGTGATAAAAAAAAACATATTTGGCCATTACACACACCACACTGCCGCAACATGGCGGTGAGGGCCGCGCAGCGGCCTGAACTTCTAGTGTTTTACAGTACTTTACCTTATGTTTGAGCATGTGTGAATCTCTATACATCTCAGTGTTCATATGTAGCTTGCCATTATAAGATTCTTGGGGTTTCCACGGGTGACATTATTAGGTGCAGTATGACACCTAGTGGCCAAGATGTGTACGTGTAATTTGATTTGCCCAGCTCTAATTGTCCTGATGTTTTCTCCCTACCCACCTGGACTAAATGCAGTGATTTAATACTTATAGGTCAATTTTCATTCAGTCATTACCTTCTGAAACTGTGTTAATTAACTGTGCTAATTGTGTTAACCTAGACTGGCCTCAGGCTAATATAGATACATGTCCTTTACTGACCCGCGTTGGTGCTGTAGATGTGTTCTAATGAAGTGGTTGACTTCGACTAGTGTGAGTGATCTATCTACCTGACAGTCATTCTCTATGTCCTGCCATCAATCAGTGACAGATCCCTGGACTCAGTCCACCCTTCTGATTGATTTCTGTTTAATTAATTCTTCTCTCCCTTTATCCGTCTCCCTTCCCATCACCGTTTTCCCCTTCTCTTCTTTTCTCTTCTCTATTCTGTGGCTTTTTTTCCCCCTGCTCACGCATCACGTCCAGAAACTCAAACGGCTGATTCCTGATGAGGTAGGTTTGTTACGGCGTGCACAGCTGTGTCCCTCCCTGTGCACAGCCACCTATACTATGTTCTGTGTATGTGTTCAACAAACCCAACACACTAACAATCCTTCATGTCACTGTCTGTCTCACTAACTTAACCTCACTTTAACAACTTGCTTTGTTTTGTGTGGTACTGTCACGTATCGCACCAGAAAGTGCATGCTTGGGAGATGCACACTCACTGACGGCATTGCATACTTGGCGCACATTGGCTTAACTAAGCTTACATGTGCCCAACCTCTAAAGGAAGTGTTTGCAGGAGGTGTATGCACACAGCGGACAATACACTGTGACTAAGACACATATTGAGGGCTTATCACAACATCCATAAAAATCTGAATGGAATGAAGCCGCATCAATATTGGCTTAGGTTACATGTGCCTGACATTGTTTGCCTGCCCCAGTTTTACGGTTTTACCATTGCCAGCGATCTACATAGGCATTTAAATCAAATATTGACAGCACATTAACTAAGGCTGTTAAATCCTTTTAAAAGGCAATCACTTCATGTTGCCTATGTTCTTCTGCCAATGGTGACTGCAAGCTGAAGTCTGTCATTTGACCATGTTTGTTTGTAAAGGTGTCTGTCACATGTCGAATCCCTTATCAACTTTCCTACAGTACAACTTAAAAAATATATATATTTCAAACCCTGGTTAAAATTGGTACACTAAACCCTGTCATTCTCTATATTTCAATTCTTCATGCATAGTATTTTTTTCTTTTCTTTTTGTGACGGTGATCAGGGATTGGTACCTGACCTAATGCTTCTTTTAGTTCACCATTGCTGGTTTCTCCTCTAACCTATGCCCTCTGCCTCCACGCTGATCCAGCTGGAGCGTTTCACCAGCATGAGGATGAAGAAGGACAAGGAGAAGATGGGCTCTGCGGCGTCTGCGCCCAGCCAGCGGCACTCCTCAGCCAGCTATGAGATCAACGACCAAGGTGCCATGCTACACTCCCTCAGTGATGAAAACATCCTGGAGCTGTTTGAAAAGATGCTGGTGAGAGACACAGCCTAAATGAGTGTGTATAAAATGAGCCTGTGTATTTCAGGCATGGGGTTAAGAGCGTCAGCTGATCCTGAATCACTATTCAAATATTTGCTGCGTTCTATGAACAAAAGTAGTTCAGTGTGGCCCCGTTTTGGATAAAAGCCTTCAGAGGTAGCGATCCATTAGCTGTAAATGATCATTTGACACATTAATCATGTCAAAAACAAACCCATTAGAGCTTGTCTTGTGCTTGTTTGTTTATTTATTTATTATTTGTTGTATTGTCTATTCCATTGTGTGAGCGGGTGCAGTTTGTTGTCCTACCAAGCTTTAGAAACTTGCCAGTGTGTTGTTTACTGGCACGGCAGCTAACAATGGACCAGAAAAGTAATTTGGCTGTGAAAGGGGCACTGGCACTGGCAACAGAGGTCCCAGTTTCTCATTTTGTATCAGTCTGCCGTGTGTGAGTGAGTGTGAGAGTGTGTGTGTTTGTGTGTGTGTTTGTTTTCAGGTAAAGGTTGTTTTTGATTGTATGACAACAGAAAGTTTAAAGCAGGAAATCATCCAAATATAATCGTTCAGAACGCAGGAAAGCAAAGCATATTGTGATCGACAGACTGATCCTAGAGCTGCAGTGAGACGTGTCTGTTTGCTTAGGTATTTTATATTTTAAATGTCATGACTGCGGCACAAGATAGATACAAAGCAGGAATACTGTCTTTGTAAATCAACCCTGTGGGTACCATGAACCAAGTTATTATTTTGTTGTGACCTTTTTGCTCGTTATTTACTGTAGAATAATCTTTAGGAAAATAATCGACAGTTGCTGTTACCCCAGATACTGTGGTTGTGATTCTAACCTGGGAACATACTACACTAGTACACATTTTCCTCTCACAGTAAATTTCTCAAACACTACACCCCCCCCCCCTCCCTCCCTCTCTCTCTCTCTCTCTCTCTCTCTCTCTCTCTCTCCCTCTCTCCCCTTTTGTTCCTCTTTTCATCTGTACACTTCCTTTCTCCTGCACAGGTGGACATGAACTTGAACGAGGAGAAGCAGCAGCCACTGAGAGCGAAAGACATCGTCATCAAGCGAGAGATGGTCTCCCAGTACCTGCATACCTCCAAAGCTGTCAGTACTCACCTCAATTAAACCTAATACACAGTAAAACCTGAGTGTTCATTTTAACAGAGGTGACCAAACAGACCTAGGCTTATCACAATTTTTTACATAATCGCCTAATCATAAGTATTTGAAATATTCGCTATTATTTTTGCATAATCGCCAACGTGTTGAAATGTTGTAATCGTGGCAGCCCTAAACGGACCCTTATGGGTCCATTTGGTTACACACAGCAAAATGCTCCCTTGAGAAGACATACAGTATGACCCAGCTGCAGTATGTGGAATAATACTAAAATAACAATATACTTTATTTGCATAGAACTCTTAAATGCTGCACGGGTCTAGCCCAAGTTGTGTAGTGTGTTATGGTACTGAGAAACACAGTAGTTGGTGTATACAGAAAATGCTAGCAAAAATATGGTAGCAATGCTGCCAAGAAACAAAAGCAGCTGTCTTTTTCCCCCAGCACCAGCTTCTATGGTGAAATGGTAAATAATGTTTTGGAGCACCAGGTGCAGTATAATGAAAACACCCCACAAAAGGCCCGGCAGAAGCAAGCACAGGTGGCCATAATAAATCGCTCACTTGAGTGTAAAATGGTCTCAGTAAATACCTTCACTCAAACTACTGCCGCCTAGTTTTGTGAATGTTGGAACGACCACAGATATACTGTACAGATATACAGAACAGCTGTGAATGCAAGATACACATTATTTGGATCATCTATGTGTGCGTGCCTGCCTGCCTGCGTGCGTGTGCGTGTGTGTGTGTGTGTGTGTGTGCGTGCGTGCGTGTGCGTGTGTGCACGTTATTTGTGTTAGGGTCAGAACCAGAAGGAGAGCACCAAGTCAGCCATGGTGTACATCCAGGAGTTGAAGTCGGATATCCGAGACACACAGCTGTTGAGTGTTCTGGAGTCACTACGAGTCTCACTCAATAACAACCCTGTCAGGTGACACACGCACACACACACACACACACACGCGCGCGCGCGCGCACACACACACACACACACACACACACACACACACACACACACACACAGGATAAGGCTCTGTGCAACATATGGCCGTCTATGTCCTGTGTCACTGTATTGATTTACTTGTTATTGTACCTCTTTCTCATTCCCTTTCTGTCAACTAACAAACCTGAACATAATGTACAGTACTATATACTGTATAGTATACAGTATAGTTCTACACACTGCATGTTTTTACCATCAATCTTCCAATTACTGTCCTTGACCACTGTGCTGAACCCTTTGGACTTTTGTCCATTTTCCAGCTGGGTGCAGAATTTTGGCCATGAAGGCCTTGTCCTGCTGCTCAACCTGCTCAGGAGACTGCAGGAGGAACGAGACGAGTACCCGTAAGAGAAACACGCTAATCCTAGGCAATATAGCCATGGTACATTGTGTGAACATTGAATGTACGTAATAATGAACGCTCCTTCTCTACCTGCTTTCACCAGCAACGTTGGAGTAAAGTGTCAACATGAAATCATCCGCTGTCTCAAAGCCTTCATGAATAATAAGGTATGGTGCCAAACTGCCAAATGAAAAGGTTTTCATTGTACCTGACATATTTTAACCAAGAGGTTAAAATATGTCATATGTCAATTTAGTGAATTTCTGCCAAGCAATAACGCTAAGGCTAGATTTATTTTGAGTTGAATGTATTTGTTAATGAATAGGTTTCTTTAGTTTACATTTGAATGCTGTCTTTGTCAACAATACTTTTCCTAGCTAGTGGTGGGTGCAATTCATTTTGACCACTAGGTGGTACCCTAAACTGAATCTGGCCCAAGTAATTTGGTTCGTGATCATCTTAGGTGACTTCGGTGCTGATTACATTTTAGATTATGTTAAAAACCTTTCTCATCTTTATTTAGATTATAGTCATGCATACTTCACCTAACCACCATGAGCAATCTGGAAAATCAAATATGGAAGATAAAAGCGGATGATTCATTAAGCAGGACTAAAGACTCAGAGACGGGAAGCATTATTGCAATGGTTCCCTAGCTGTGCTTTTTGGGGTTCCGGGAGGTCCCCAGATATATTATTTTTAATATAGCATCAAATTCAGTTTAACCACTTAAAACCTATATGTTGGATATTTGAAAATAGCCAATCTACAACGTTTTGAAACATTTTAACAACATAAAACTTGTATGGGGTCACTGGCACAAAATATATGTTATTGATGGGGGTCCCTGGCCAAATTATACATATTCATTTGGTGGTCCCTGACATGAAAACGTTTGAGAACCACTGTACCCTCCTGCCCCCATCTCCCTCCTCTAATCCTACCACTGCAGTACGGACTGAAAGCCATGCTGGATTCGCCCGATGGGATTCCTTTGCTGGTACGAGCCATCAACCCCAGGATACCGCTGATGATGACAGACGCCGTCAGGCTACTCTCCGCCATCTCCATCTTGGATCACTCAGACGACCGGCTGTAAGTACTAGTTAAAGAGTGGTACCATTCACACGACTCATTTTTCCACAGAACTTCCCAAGCAGTTGTTCTGAACATGTGCAAGTCTGTTCCAAAGCTCAGAAAGCAGAAAATTCATACCTAATTGCTTCATACTTTCCCTCAACTTGTACATCCAATTCAAAGTACTAGAGTACATATTACACTGTGTATTATATAAATTCAACATTCACCATCTCAACCATGTGCATTCAAGAGGTGTAACCTACAGCCTTGTTACAGATACAGAGGGATGCTTATTGAATCACCAACAGTGCACAGGCACCAGGGAAACAAATGAAATTCACAAACTCGCTGCGCTGCTGAACTCACATTACTCAAACAGACAATCATAAAGTAGTGATCACGGCCTATAGCAAACAGGGGTTTGCAGAGTCATGAGTTGGAGTAATGATGGTAATGCATGGAAAGCAACGCACGGAGCTTTCCAGGTAGAGAATAATAACATTCAATGATTAATAACATTCAACTTAGGTAGAATCTGTTGTGCGGTTAACAGGTGAGCTTGGTCTTAATGGATCACAGTGCCACAGTGATAGCGTTTTTGGAACAGATGGTTACCCAGATAGTCAGGGCAGGCAGACGGCACCTCCCACTCACCCCTTTGGTCCGTCTTTACAGAGGACAGTGTCCTTTAAAGAGGACGACTGGTGACCCACACAGCAGTGCAGACACCATGCTGGAGCTCGTCCTTGGAACAGGTTGAGTCAGTGGTGCACAGACTGCCTGCTTGCCTGTCTAGCTGTCTTGTCTGGCTGGCTGTCTCTGAGGCCACAAGGACGTTTGTGTTAGAGGACAGAACAGAAACTGACATTGAATCTGGGGGAAAAATAAGCAGTGATTAATGTCCAGGCATATTAATTGAGATGAATGAAATATTCAATCAATACCTTATATTCAGCTGAATTTAATCTGTATGAACTGAGGTAGGGTGAAACATGCAAGGGTATTGAATTTGAGGTAATTCCCCTGTGAGGTGTGTATGCTCTCTCCCTTCAAGCTTTATTGACATGAAAGTTCAGAGACATTGCCAGAGCGATTAGATATAAATTAACATATTATATTATGAAACAATTTCAGCATTGATGAGAAATGAAGGAGATAAACAATAACAAGAGATGAATCGACTAATGACAGTTCTCATGTTTTGTTTGTTTTGGGTTTACACTCTGAATTGCAGATATATTTTGCTGCTTGCAATGCACGTCTTTTCTTCAAGGAGATATTGCATTTCGATTTGTTCAGAGGATGCATCAAATAAATACTTTTCATTTATATTTTATTTAATTAAAGAACGTGGTTCTCATTTCACTATATTTGCTGTAGTGTTATTTGCTACTCTCTCTGCCTGATGAAGCATGCAAGCAAACAAACAACTATATTATAAGCCTGTAACTGTGTGGTGGTGTTGTTTGTGTGATGACAGTCATGAACGTGTTCTGGAGGCCATAACGGTGGAGGCAGAAAAACTGGATATCGAGAGATTTCAGCCTCTACTCACGGGCATGAGCAAACATAATATCGCTCTAAAGGTACACACACACACACACACACACACACACACACACACACACACACACACACACACACACACACACACACACACACACACACACACCCCTCTTGAATTCTGAAACACTTGATTGCACATTATAACTCTCATGCGATGTTACTGGACCTTACCTGCATTTCAAAATTCACATAAAAAATAACATTTAGACAATAGATGTAATTCACGCACAGTAATATTTCACCTGGTAGTTTTAGTTTGACACTTTTAAAAACAACATAGTACAGACAATCCTCATTGAAAGGGGGTGTCATGACCTTTTGTGTTGGTTCTCTGTAAAACTGATTACCAGCAAACATCCAGCTAGCCTCCCTGTGGTGTGTGTCTGTTTGTAGTATATCGCGCCATGTTGTGTTTGTTTGTCAGGCTGGCTGCATCACGCTCATCAACGCTCTGATCAGCCGAGGAGAGGAGCTAGACTTCAGGATCCACATCCGCTCTGAACTGCTGAGACTGGGACTCCAAGAGCAGCTGACGGTAGGGAACCCACACGCACACGCAGAACATCTTGATTTCTGTGTGCTTGTGAACACACACACACACACACACACACACACACACACACACACACACACACACACGCACACAGTGCCGACTCTCAAAAAGTTTTCTGTTGACTGTGTCTAAACTTGGTTATTTGACTGACACGCTGTCTCCCTCCCCGCTGTCCTGATGACGTGCCTCTTCCATCTCCCTCCGTCCTCCTGCCGTCCGTGGCCCTGCAGGAGGTGAGGATGATCGAGAACGACGAGCTCAGGGTACAGCTCAACGTGTTTGATGAGCAGGCGGAGGAGGACTCTGAAGAACTCCGAGCGCGCCTGGAAGACATCCGCTTTGAGATGGAATATCCTTCAGGTCAATTTAGCCTAGGAATGCCTGGTATAGGCCAGGGCCAGGTTTACAGGTCTGCCCGCATTAAAACACAAAAGGTTTTTCACCTCATCATCACCTCTTTTTCAGGTCACTATTTTCTATTATGTCGTTATTACATTTAAATCACTATTGATTACTGGGCTAAAGTATGCAGTCGCTCGTTCACAGCCAAGGCTGTCGCTCTGCGTCGTAGTCACTGCATTTTGCATTAGCATGCGTGTCATACACGGACACAATCAAGAATGAATTGACGCCTACAGTAACATTTAAAAATGAGTTTCAGCTATCAGCATAGAGCTGAATTGAATTGACTCTTCTTCGCACAATGTTAATCATTCATTGACAGGGTGACCCGTAATCTTCTCAGTAAATTAAAACATTATTAATCATTCGTTTTATGGGTATATCTTGCTAGGCTGTTGGCAGGCCACGACACCAGACACTTCTTTGTCTTTGCCAATTATCTGGCATTATCATGATTGTAATCATTCTTGTCAACTTGAAAACAAACTATCAAGCAAATGTGACAGAGCATTATTGCTCTTCAGCAAGTCTGAATCCTTTTATTAATGACAGATGAAATGAAAAAACAAGACTGATAACGTGGCTCCCCTGTGGATCTCAAACCTCATCCATTATTGGACAAGTTGTCATCCCAATCTGACCACCATGGGTCATCTGTGCTCGATATTATCTGACGTTGATGACACGTCAGAGTGATGACATCAGTCAGCTCCATATTTAGGAAATGTTTCAGCACACTCCAACGCCGACTTCCATACATTATAAAATGCAGGAGGTACTTCCTTAGAAATGTGTTGCTGATTGGTCCAATGCTTTGATAGGTTAATTCTGGACACTCACTGAATGTTGTCTATAACATACAGAAGTCCCCAGATTGAACAAATAGGCCAACAAATGATCCGTTATTAACTTATTATCAATCCAACTAGTGTGCATTAACCTTTATATAGGTTAATGCACTGTTAATACACTTGCTATAAGCTATCCTGATTAGCCCTATTCACGGCCCGCCCACTCAGCAAATTTCTCAGCAACTTCCTGGTGCTGACGTCAGTTTAGAAGGGGAAACTATAACAGAAATAGCTGGACTTAAAGACAACAAATAATTATTTCGAACGGTAAAGTAAATTATAATGCTTTGTGCCTTTTACTATCTTGTGTTCTTGATCATGCTAGCCGTATTTTATACTTGACTATTCGGAAATTGCATTAAATTTGCGATTTCTGTGTTAACTCTATGGGCTTTTAGTAGGGTTTCCCCTTCAAAGCGTGACTTCACCACCAGGGGGATGCTGAGTGGGCGGGCCGTGAATAGGGCTAATTCCCGACCATTAATACACTTCAACATTCAAACAGCAGATCATGTGAGCTGTTATTCGCTGGTGAAAATATAATATAGAGGTTTTTGTCATTTATAAAAGAAGGGACGTAACTTCCATGCTTTAGTGAATGTGACCTGTAGTCACCCTGCATACCCCTCACCTGGTGTGTCAACCACTTACAGTATAGGGAAGCACGTGCATCTATAATCAGTTGTATGTACATAAAGTGCATAATTGTGCCTAATACTTGTATGCCTAAAATGTAAATCACTAAACATTTATAGCAGAACACGACCTATTGTTTACTATCGCTCAACCACTTGTTAATAACTTGATTCAGTGTTGCTGAGGACAAGAATGCACTTTTAATATGGTATCTATCAAATGTAAATGAGAGGTGATGAGAAGGGGTAACCTCAAATTGAAGTTAAAAATGTCTCCTCTAAAAAGGTGCTAACATGTTAGAATGTGAAAACCAATCTTGAAATGAGCTTTCTGCACCATGCAGCGGTTAAGTCTAGCCCTACAGTACTAATAGATAATATTTTATTTTAAGATAAGAGTATTTGAAATGCCCAAAATAGCAATAGAATACTTGTGCAAGACACTCCCTAAGACCCTAATGATCTCAGATATCTCATAAAGGCAATGGTTAAAGTCTCAATCGTTGATTTTTAGTAGTTTGCTGTACATAGAACAACAGGAACATATGTTTATAACGATGATACTGAAACATTATAATTTTACATATTGTCTAATAGCTTAGGAAACTTTAGCTTTTCTCTTGCCGTTTCAAATTCTGAAATTGGGACTTGACCTGACAAAAATGTTCAGTTGTGAGATGTATTTTGTTTGAATCCCTTTATCATATTATTATTCATGTTAAGAATAACTAGCTTCTCCCATATCAAGTCCAATTAAAAATAAAATAACCACAAATTCAATTTAAAGCAATAGCAAGTCTACCTCCTGACTGAGTCACTGCTGCCCATAATGAGTCACCACTCTGAAATTGTTTAGTATAATCACCAAGTGTGTGGTCCAAAAAGAAAAAAAGCTAAATCTGTTGCTATATCTGTGGTCTCCCACATAATATTTGGGAGATTTTAAATACTCTATTATTTAAAAATATTATTTAAAATCTCTTAAGATTTGAAAATCCTCTTGTGTGCACTCTGTGTCATCTGTAGTGCTTTTAGTGATCAGATCACCATTCTTTGATACATTTTCCCCCTTGAGAAGTTACCATATCTCTACCAAAATGTTTTGTATTTAAATGGGAGACGAAATTAAAGTTGAACCGTCTATTCTGTATTTTTGCAGGCAGTTCTGATTTTCACCACCAGGTGTCTCAATGGTTCCGTTAGGGTGGTGCATTCATTCTCTCATAATTATATAGATAGATCTGATGGTAACCACTGTTGAAGCTCACTGATACACTGAAATGAAACCAGATAAGCTAAAACTTTAAGCAAACTGCTCTGAAATACACTTAAACTAGCCTGCTGTCTTTTAACTGTGGAAAGAATGTCAAGCAGTGTGTTCTTGCTACCAGAGGGCCTATATGCCTTCCTGTAAACATGCAGGCTCTCTATAATACTTATTCTCCCCTATTAGGAACATAATTATACGGTAAAAATGTTTCCACCTCCCCTTCTCACTTTGAGAGCGATTATTTAGACCATGTGAATAGTTAAGTATATGTAAATATGCAGTATATGTTGAAGTGTTTGTCATTGTTCCTTAATGGGTGTTCCTGTACCGATGTGAGGGAGGTGTTTGATATCCTCCTCAACACAGTGAAGGACTCAAAAGCCGAAGGCCACTTTCTGTCCTTGATGCAGCACCTGCTGCTGATCCGCAATGATTATCTGGCCAGGTAACACACACAAACTCATCAATACATGAAGATTTAAGGGCCTTAGGCTGTAAAGGCCCTTAGATACTCTGTGGCTTATAGATTTTTGTCTAATGAATAATGGATGAATGAATGAATAACATAATAAGGACTGCAATTCCAAGGCGCATTCCTCTGGAGTTCACAAAAATGTGTACGGGCACACACGAACATTGGCAACTGCAAATATGCATGTTGAATTCTCATACGTGTTTGGCTTTGCAAGTATGCCCTCGGTATTACACCATGATAAATACAAGACCAAAACATAACGTTGCTGTCGGGGAGAAACCTTGTGCTGTCTGTACTTTCTGTCCAAAACGGGTACTTTTTTGTGGAATTATTTGTATCTGCTTTTTCAGTGAATATAATAGCTAGGCTCTGTGAGCAGTTGTACAGTAAATCACATGTATAGAAAATATCCTATGTTCCAATGGATCCAATGTAGTTATTATTTGGTCACAAGCTCTTATGCTTTTCATTCATAACATATTTATAAAGCCCACAGACAGACTTTCAACCTGGCCTCCCTATTTTGTTGGCCCATTATAGGAGAAAGCTTTTCAATGATCTACAAGCTCACAACATATCACAATATTATTTGTGCTACTTTGTCCAACAAAGTATAACATTGTGCGGTCATTCATGAACAAAATGTAAAGAGATGAAATATGGACAAACAAGGTTTCTGCCTAACGGTGACAATATTTGGACCGGACCGCCGGCCATATGGAGGATGACTCTTCCTTGTTATTTTTTTCCATGTCCCTCTTTCCTTCCACCCCCTCCTTCCTCTCAAATAGCCTCCCCCTTTCCATTTCCAGTGTTTATTTTCCAGCACGCCGTTCTACAGCTGTGAAATTAATACATGCAAAAGAGTCCAATTCCATTTTAATAGAAATGAGCACCTTCACCCGTTATCACCAGAAATATGCTAATATGCCTCGCGGAGGCCCCCGGGGGGTTTAGCCGAGGAGAGAATGAGTGGAAAGCAAGATGGGGATAGAATAATAGAATGAACAAGTCCAGAGATGGCGAGCTGAGCGCTGAGAAAGCACACACAAGCTCACATGCACACAGTATGCACACACAGTTGTGCTGAGCTGTTTTGCTGGAGAGGTCGTTGTGTCAATTTCATTAGACAGGAAGGAAGTTGTGGTTGATGTTGAACACTGGCTAGGATGGGGAGAGCTGGGGAAGTGGAAATAATTTAGAATAAGATTCTAACAACGGTAGACCCATCTATTGGGACAAGCTACCTTTCCCTGCATTCTTGCCTCTCCAATTGCACATAACCATCATGTGAATCTACGTATCTCTCCTTAATATTATAGCTATACTATACTCTACTTCTGCCCTCGCCAACCCCCTCCCTTCTCTAATGTCCTTGGCTGGAGTGGGTTCCCTTTGTTTAGTTTTCTTTAACCTCTGTCCGCCCTCCTTTCCTCTCTCCCTACCCTCCATTGCCCTCCAGGTGATCAGAGCAACACAATAGCACTGGTACGTAATAGAGTCCACAGAGAGGCAGAGGGCAGGAAAGTACAGCTTGGAAATTACACTGGTGGAAAGGGAGAGATGTGGAACGAGGGAGAGGCACAAAGGAAAAGCAATGGAGAAATGTGCTAAATTGGTAGATGTGAATAGACAGAAGCGGAAAGAGAGCGAGGGCGGTAGAGGTAGATTGCACGGACGTGTGCGGCCAGTGACTGACATGATGCATGCTTCTTGGCCATTTGTTTTTTTCCTTTTCGGGCTCTGCAGTGTGTTTCATTCTGGCCTGGAGATGCAGTCCTGAAAATGAACCAAAATGAGGACTGACACAGCCCAACACAACAGCACAGATGCACACAAATACACCTTCTTTTACCCTCCAACCCACACACAGTATGCTTATGCTTACTTGCTATATAGCCAGGGACCCACAAGCCCAAAAGCTCAAGGAATAGGCTAGGACCTGTGATTTTCTGCCGTACTTTTTATTTCTGTTTTATCTATTTGTTTGGTCATTAAGGTCCACAGAATGAGAGGCCTGCTCTGCTGGAAACATCGCGAAAAAAGTTATGGCCATTTGTATATTCACTGTCCCATCGACTCCACTAGAAATATTTAAAAAATAAAAAACATCTGCTTTAAAGCCATACTGTGTAAGATGCCCAACTAGTGGTCATTAGCCCTATAGCAAACCGCGGTCGCGTCCGCGTCTTTCGGACGTTTTTCGTACCTTCAGACCCCCGCGTCTGCCTCCACCTCGCTGAGATCTATCTTTTAAGGGGTCCCTTGTTCCTGTGCGTTCAGTAATTCCAGAGATACGGACTCCTTCACCCTGCCTGGTAGGCGAAATTACCTAGAGAAGGGATGGTACAAACGGGCGACAACAAATATGGCTGCCATAGCGACCCCACTTCAAGATGCGCTGTGATTGGCCGGCAGTTGTATAACCCTCGCTGTGATTGGCCGGTAGTGTGATGACGCAATTTTGGCGCGAGATCCGGTCCACGGCAAGGATCTCAGTTTACATACAGAGAAGGCTTTACAGGCTGAAATTCACGGCGCGGATCTTCTAAAACTTTTGTGATTTAATAGTTAGGAGAATTTTAAGATTTGTTTTATAAAAAAAGTTACATAGTACAACTTTAAGTTGCATGTGAGGGGTCAAACAATGGGTTCTTCATGATTCTGAATCCATTGCAAGCATTTGTTTTGCATGAAAAACATTCCTTGGGTTAACTTTCGCCAGCCCAAAACTGTGAAAAGTGGGAAAAAAGTGACTGGGTGGCTGAAATCTAGCCAAAGAAATGTTTTTCATGCAAAATAAATGCTTGCAATGGATTCAGAATCATGAAGAACCCCTAGTTTGACCCCTCACATGCTAATTAAAGCAGACATTTCTTCTTTTTCTAAATATTTCTAGTGGAGTCAATGGGACAGTGAATATACAAATGGCCATAACTATTTTTCCAGCAGAGCAGGCCTCTCATTCTGTGGACCTTAATGACCAAACTAATAGATAAAACAGAAATAAAAAGTACGGCAGAAAATCACAGGTCCCCTCCCATTTTGGTGACTGGGTCCCCGGCTATTATACACACACTTGCAAATTAATTACGTTCTTGTCCGTTTTATGCCCATATATGGAGATCCCTGTCCCCAGTGTCATCAATATTAATGGCATATCTGGGAATGCCCATATATGGGCATGTTCTGACATGCCCATATGTTCTGACATGCCCATATATGGGCATTCCCAGATTTTTTAATTTTTTTATTTAACCAGATAAAAACACATTGAGACATAATCTCTTTTTTCGAGTGTGACCTGGCCAAGAGGCAGAAATAAAAAATTATACAATCCGTGCTTTACATACAAGACATCAACAACAAAAATAGAACATACATGATACACAAAACAGATACCCAAGAACAACTCCAAAAATACAAAATTTACACTAAATAAAAACGAGTTTACATTTCTCAGGTAGCAATACACGCACAGTGTGCACACTGTACCCACAAAGGAAGAGATCTACAGAGCAATTATTATAAGTCTGAACAAGTCAACACAGATCACACTTGCAAATTAATGACGTCCTTGTCCGTTCTATGCCCGTATGGAGATCCCTGTCCCGATGTCATCGATATTGAGGGCATATCTGGGAATGCCCATATTTGGTAATGCACATATATGGGCATGTTCTGCCAATCTCAACAGGCACTGTTGAGATTGGGTAACTGGTCCGACCGATATACATCGGGAGAGTGTTTTCTGCAGGTCTTTCAGTCCGAGTGTATCAAAGGGTGCGTTCGGAAATGCGCACTGGGTGTGTGCTCAGTGTAGTGAGTGCCTAAACCCAATCCTAATCCTAACTCTAACCTCAGTAAAACTATGCCTAAACCCAACCCTAACCTCAGTAAAACTATGCCTAAAACTAACCCCAGCCAAGAATTGGCACATGTCGCCCTGAGGCGTCTTACTAGTAGTTTCAGATGAAGGACGTTGTTAAAGAGGAGTTGCTAGAATTGAGCGCCTTGCCATTATGTCTGCCCTACAAGTGGACTTCATCGCCGTGGCTTTCATTCAAAGCTTGCTTATTGTTAAACTGTCCGATAGCTTGTCATCATCCAAAGCCCTCAGAGTGGTTGGTTGATGAACTGCCTCATCCAAACATTTCCACAAAGGAAACAAGTCTGCTGGGATTCAGGCCAGGGTCCTTTTCTTTTCTTTTTTTAATATTTATTTTTTAGATGCAAGTATTTCTGTTTTTACTCCCTTTTCCAAAACGGACACTAGATGTCTCTCTTGCTCCACGGATAAACCTCAGATGAAAGAAAAAAAGAATAATAAGTGAAGTGAAGGGAGGGAGGGAGGGAGGGAGGAACAAATATGAGAGAGAGAGACAAAGGAAGAGAGAGAAGAAATAAATAAAGTATTGAGTTTGTGACTCTCGGAGCGTCACACAGGGTCAGAGAATCAGACACCTCCAAAATTGAGTGTCTGTGTGAAACCAGCTAGATCAGACACAGGACGCTGCACACACACACACACACACACACACACACACACACACACACACACACACACAGACACACACGCTCATACTTGCAATCCCACTCACACACAATCAATCTTTGTGACAAGAAAGTGAAGTTGTCACGCTCATGCGGACAGCCAATCTCAGTCGCAAAGACAAAGTGACGTGTGTGTGTGTGTGTGTGTGTGTGTGTGTGTGTGTGTGTGTGCGTGTGCGTGTGACTGTGTGTGTGTTGTCATTGTGGAAAAACTGAACACTCTGTGAATATAACATGCATCACATCACACCTTGTTCTAATAATACTTGTAAATGTGGTGGTGTTTTCTTTTTTTTACCTGTCCTCCCCCTAGGCCTCAGTACTACAAGTTGATGGATGAGTGCATTGGTCAGATTGTGCTTCACAGAAATGGTGCCGACCCAGACTTCAAGTGCCGTAACCTCAGCCTGGACATTGAGGTTTTGATAGGTGAGCTACAAGCACACGTGCACTGGACCACACACACACACACACACACACACACACACACACACACACACACACACACACACACACACACACACACACACGGTATATAGCAGGAATTGAAAGGTCTGGAGACAAATACCACATTTCACATATTTTCCCTCATTTTATTTGAAGGCCATTTTCTTCCATTTGATTCATATGGCCCCGCTTGAGGGAGAGCACTGTTTGAGGACACGGTTGGATGATCGAAATGAAGTCACTCTCTACCCCCCCGCCCCCCCCTCAGAAATGAAAGCACTCACGAGTGAACACGCATGCAAGCACAGTCCCATTGTTCGACATTCACATACATACTCACATGCAACAATATATGATGGATAGGCGATGAAGCTGATGGAGTGCACCAGACAGACCACAGGATGGTGCCAGAGAGAGAGAGAGATGTCAGTGTGGGTTGTAGAATACAGCTACAAGTCTCACCATCGTACAGTTTGTGGGAGCTTAAAAGACAGTATAAATGCAGTCGTGTGAAGTTTTTAACAATAATGTCTCTTAGTCCCTGCTTAATTGACTGTAGTTCAAGCACCATGGTAAAATGGTGCCTTTTCCCAGGCAATGTCACTGATGGTGTGGAACTGAGAGCGGCGCACACCCTGATGCAGTCACATCGTTGGAAGATTTGAATCCGCCTCGTGACACTTGCCACCTCTCATACTATCACATTATGTTTCCTGTCTGACCGCACTACCTGCTGTCCAATACAATGCCTCTCCCCGTATACAGTATACTGTATATGCTGTATACTGTAGTCTGTCTGCAATAAACACAAGCACAGTCCATTGACTAAACTAAAGTTAAACTGAGAGAACCGAGTGGGCGTTGAGAGGCCATGTCTCCAGAGTTCAAAACTCCTTCATGGCGTCTCTCTGTTGCTCACTGTAGGAGGCTCTAATTGTACTGCTTCTAAATGTGTCCTGCTGCGCGCGCGTGAACACACACACACACACACACACACACACACACACACACACACACACACAGTACACAAACACATTGGCTGGCCTCCTTTAAGGCTGCCAGTGTTATTATCGGTGGAAAGCAGCCCAATTCTGCCCTGCATGCATTATTTAGTGTTTTTCTTTGAACTCTGAAAATTCTGCACACAGGTTTTTTTCTCTCTCTCTATTAGAAGCCTGTCCCATTTAGCCTCGCTGCCACGACAGACGAAAGCAACCCCCCCCCCTCCATCCACCCCTCCCCGCATCACACACCCAGTAACTGTATATATTCAAACAGAAACACACATACTGAAAGATATGTGGGCTGCAATATTATCTTCCATTTCTTTTCATTTTATCCACCAGCCGTTTCTCTCTCACACTCTCTGCTTCCTCTGCCTAACTTCACACTTGCTACACACACACACACACACACACACACACACACACACACACACACACACACACACACACCACACACACACACACACACACATGCACACACACACACACACACACACACACACACACACACACACACACACACACACACACACGTGTTTGTGTATGTATAGTTTTTATTCCTTTGCACACTTGCCCATTATTTTTGTTACCACTTGGCATTTCTTTCTGTGCACACCTTCTCGTTTCACTTGCCGTTAACTTTTATGTTCCCTGGCTTTTCGTGCAGCTTTCCATCTGAGCGCTTTCAACGCCTCTGTATTTCTTTTCTCCCACGTCTCGTACCGTTTCCACCCACTCAGCTCCATGGGTTGCCGTCTTTCATTCAGTCGATGCGTGGCACTCATCCATTGTGCCAGATTGTGCCTTTGCTGCACACTGCTCGGTGTGCCCACCTGTACACCTACCTCAACACTATTCCTGCTGGTCAGTCTTAACTAGTAAACTAAGCTAACCACGCAACACACTGGAACACTGGCACCGGAGCAGCAGACCCTCAAAATCACATGGAAAGTTAGAGAAAAATAGCCGTGGTGGAGGGACCGTGGTTATTTTTCTCTCTTTTCCATTCTGTACTCACTACAAAAAAAAGGCATTAAAGGAAAAAAGAAAATGTGAGATGTAATCTTTGAGGAGAGGAAGAGAGGGGGGGGGGGGGCGGTGTGGGTGTCTGTTGTCTGAGTGGGTGGTGTGGGGTAGTGATGGATAGAATCAGGATGCAGCAGATAGGATCTTACTTTTCGAGACTCCTCTGCAATAGGCTCTGTGCGTAACTGCAGTTCCTTTTTCCAAAAGGTGGCAAAACATTCCCTGCTTCGGGTCAGTTTCCCATAGCTTCATTTGATTGGCTCAGCAGCAAATTTGAACCGGAAAAGCATGACACCTTCATATTTATATCCGGTTAAAATATGCAACTGAGCCAATAAAATGAAGCTATGGGAAACTGATCCGAAGCAGGAAATGTTTGTTCCACCTCTAACTACAGTTATGCATCTATCATCTCACCCATCTCGACTTTGATAAGTGTGATAAGAAAAGAGGAGGAGAAAAAAAAACAGGTGGCAGGGAGAAGGACACCAGCCGTGCATAAGAAGCATGTTTGCTCATGTTTGTGTGAATGTGAGTAAGTGTGTGTGTGTGTGAACAGCATGTGCCAGACCAAAAGGTGCGATGTCTTCACGGCCCAGACATGAGCAGGTGCATTGTCTGAATCCCATATCTTACCCTCCTCCTCCTTTGTCTCTGCTTCAGACAACATGGTGGATCAAACCAAGGTGGAGACCAGCGAGGCCAAGGCCACAGAACTGGAGAAGAAGGTGAACTTTTAGAGACACACACACTGTCATGTACTGTATGTACAGTACACACACACACACACACATTGTAAAATGGGAGTGTTCATTTAACTTAACTAATTTAACCAAAAGGACCCCTGTCATAGAGTTACAAATAGTTACATCAAAACTGGATTTTACTGAGTACGTACATATGCTGGCATAGCAGTAGTGTGCAGCTGTAACATATTTCACACAAAGCACAAATGCAATCTTCTCTACATTATATGTCGTTGCTGTCGGGCAGACACCTCTGAATATTTTAACTTTTTCATAAACTAATGCCCTACTTTGTCATACTATAGTGTCTCACAAAAGTATAAAAAAAAGCAAATCTTCAAGCTCAAAATGTCACACGTTCTTTTAGTAACAGTTTTGGACATATGTATGAGGACATATTTCCAACCGACAGCAACGATATGGGGCAAAACAAGGAAATTATTTTCTGTAAATGCAAACGTATTCATGCGTTTACGTACGCACACACGCACGCGCGCGCGCACACACACACACACACACACACACACACACACACACACACACACACACACACACACACACACACACACACACACACACAGAGGCATACACACACACTGGACTGGTACTCAGCGGAACCCTAATGAGATTCTATTTGCTAGTCTCTTCGCCTGACAAGCGGCGACAAATGAGAAAGAAGAGATGAGAGGAACGGAGGCAAACACGCACACACACACATCTGACAGGCACCCGACAGAGAGATGCTCTCCAAGGCTGGCAACAGACAGACGGACAAACACAGACACACACACACACACACACGCACACACACGCGCACATGCTCATGGAGGGGGTAAATGCCTTGATTGTGGGGGGGCGCTACCCCGGTGTTTCTGTCCTATTATGGGAGTGACAGGATAATTGCAAAGGGGAAGCACAAACTAGTCCCCGCCACATGCACGCGCACACAGATATACAGACACTCGACCATCCATACACATGGCAACATGTGCAGTGACCACACACACGCGCACGCAAACTCTCTCTCTCCCCCCCTCTCTCTCACACACACACACACACACACACACACACACACACACACACACACACACACACACACACACACACACACTTAAAATCAGATGTGCCCCATAGTGCTATGGTTGGGTATGATGGGGTAATTGCACCCAGTCCCTCTGGCAGGGATTAGGGATGAGGCTGTCAGGAAGCTGACAGTGAGAGGAAGGAATACTCTGTCTGCAAATTAAACAGCTTTGTGTGTGTGTTTGTGTGCAAGCGTGTGTGTATTTTGAGTTCGTTACAAATCCTCGAAAGTTGATGAATGTGAGAGAAATAATACGTCAAGTTTTATTTATTTATTTGTTTCGGGGGTTTTTAAAACTAAAAGGCAAAGAATGCATTAAAAGTGAAGTGAGAAGAGAAGTGAGATTATTTAAGTACAGCGTGGGAGCCCGAGACATTAATTGGCCTTCAATTGTGCTGTAAAGTATACAATGAAATTGAACGCTCCATGCTGCAGGAAATAGCTTCTACAGGTCTTTGAGATATGGAAATTGCCTCAGCTGCCAGAAGGAGACTACATACGCACACATTATTTGGAGAACAGAGGTAAAATGTTAGCTGTTTGATTAAATATGCATTGGACGTTCTGAATTCTTTTCTTTTTTTTTTACTGCTTCACAAATTATCATCCCTCAAATGAATGATTAATGAAAGGTGTGACCTTTGCAGCCTCTTGGCCAAACTATACCTAAAGTAATTTCGCCACTCGATATGAATTATGGCTGCTCCATTATAGCAAAAATTCACAATTATTTTGGTTAATATTAAAATCACAATTATTGAACAATATTGACTTTGGAAACCTCATGCATTTATTGAGCTTAACATTAACTGTCTTGATATGTAGAATTGGTTGTCATAAAGAGGACTAGCCTGAACCAATCGGATGGTTTCACTACAGTAAATAACTTAAGTGGCATAAACAACTCGTCAGAGCAGGAGAAGAATATGTGCATCAAGCTACAAATCCCCAGCCCCCCCTACACACGCACGCACGCACACACACACACACAGTGGTCTCCTTTAGATATTTTCTAGGCACAAACACACACCCACATACTGTAGACACGTCTCCTAGGCATATGCGAGACCCAGCCCCATTCTTCATTAAAAACAACCACTAGATGAGGTTCTACCATACTGTTATAAATATGATTTGCGTCACCAAGCAAAGTAAGGGCACAGCTAGAGAAGCTTGACTTGTTGTCCGCCCACTAAAACATTTTGAACATCCAATTACCCTCGTTCTTAATATAGCTGATGCTTCTCTACTTCAAAATATACTTCAAAAATATACTTCTTCCTTTCCATTGTGTAATCATAATCACTGTATTCCAAGAATGGTTATAAAGTAGCTTGTGAATCTCAGTCAATTAAAAATAGTTTTTGGAGTCTCAACTAATCACTTTTTCTTGTTCCCTTGCATTGCCATATGTGAGGAAAGGGTATGAGTGAGTGAGTGAGGGCTTTTATGGAGGGTAGAAAAGGCACCAATGTAACAGAAAAGAGTGCGCTGGATTTATAACACAAGACAAAACAAGAGTGTCATTGCGATTTGCAAAACTGTATGCTGCAAAATAATTATTTTATCTTGTTTTCATATTTTTGGAAGCCAATTTACATTTTCAAGCCATGCATTCCACAACGGATCACCTCAATCTCCACTGCCCAAAACACTCATTTCATAGCACCAACACCCTGGCAATACCAGAGAATCTGGCCAAGAGGAACCCTGCTTCTGTTGTCGACGAATGGGTTTAGCTGTGCTGTGGCTTAAAGCCAGTTCCTCCACTGTCTTTAGAACTGGGCCAAATGTGGTTGGACGGCACCTCAACCAGCTGTGTTTCACAATCTGGTCAGACCGAGCAAAACGCTGGCATCAGACTCCGACACAAGGCAGCATCCATGTTTGATTTATTTCATGTTTCACAAAACAACTAACTGAAGGAACAACAAGAGCACTATCAGCTGCCTGTGGTTTATCGCACTGTTCCTGCACCCACACTAATCTGTCGTTTCAGATGTATGATATGCACTCCAAAAAACAACTGTTCTTCTAATGAATAGTGGCTAATGAACAGATTTACAGACTATGCCCATACTGTACCTCAGTTATCCAAGCAACGCTGAACACATCCAGTTTAGTTACGGTACTGATTTGATTTGAACATGATTGATGTTGAGTAGTCCAGTGAAAATATTCCTTTCGTTACTGTCAAGCTCTAATGAGTGTGTCGGTATGCAGTAGCTATCGTACATGTGTTTTCCTTGGTGTTCAGTATGTTTGTTTGTCTTACATGTTACTGATGCATAACTGATAGCAGGAACTGATATGTTTTCACTATGCTACTGACAAACTATTTCGGTATGTCTATTCATTGTGTGTGTGTGTGTGTGTGTGTGTGTGTGTGTGTGTGTGTGTGTGTGTGTGTGTGTGTGTGTGTGTGTGTGTGTGTGTGTGTGTGTGTGTGTGTGTGTGTGTGTGTGTGTGTGCACATCAGCTGGATGTGGAGTTGACGTCGCGCCAAGAGCTGCAGGTGGAGTTGAAGAAGCTGGAGGGAGACTATGAGCAGCGTCTGCTGGTGCTCAGCCAGGAGAAGGAACAGCTGCTCTCTACCAAGCAGGACACAGACAGAGAGAACAAGGGACTGCAACGACAGCTTAGCACACTGAATGAGCAGGTACACACACACTGATGGAGTTCTGTACAGCTTCAGGTCAATGAACGGAGAATATAAATAAACCCCCAACGCAGATACAATGCAATACTGTTGATCAGCTTAGGTCACAGGTGCAACAGGGAGGAGAGAGGTCATGGGAGTTGGATTCAATGCAAGGCAGTAGAAACCATGCTATTGCAATTATACCACAGTTTAATAATTAATATGTGTTATTACAAAAGAAAGAAAAAAACAACAACTTTACAGCACCCTAATGTAGCTGTTGCTAGGTTACAGGTAAGTCAAATAAGGTGGATGCTTTTGGAGTGCTGTTATTGGAAGGAATTAATGTTCCATGACAATTTGAAGTAAAAAGTAACTGGTATAGTGAAAAATAATAAATGCCTTGTGACAACAGTCAAGATTCCATGCAGATGACTTAGTATGACTAACGTAACAATGCAGGAAACAACTCCACACATGCTGATGCTCAAACAGCCATTTAAGCACGCAAAAGTAATGACTTTGAGACAATAGCAGGTGGGGAGGGGTGTACTTTTGGTTCGTTGGACGGGATCTAAAAACAAGTGACTCTTGAGTTGGCAGGCCAGGATGCACCTTTTGCACAGTGCACCTAGGTTATAGAAAAGTTATTAGAGGAAGAGAATTTTTAGAGTTTGTAGGAAGTGGGAGTTGAGAAGAATGGAAGGGGAAAAGAGGAAGAGGCAGGGAGTATGTAGCTGTCAGAGCCCCTGCTGCCATACCAGCTGGACTCTGCCTAACAGTGACACTCAGTAAACACATGCATGCACGTACGCCCCATGACCCACAACAGTCTGCCTGGATCTGGTGTGCATGCGTGCGTGTCAGTTACAGTTGAACACAGATCGCCAGGCAGGCCGGATACAAACTGGCTGATACTAGCAGAATAATTTCTTCTGTGTACACACACACACACACACACACACACACACACACACACGTACACACACACACACACACACACACACACACACACACACGTACACACACACACACACGTCCAACATCCTCAACATTAAACAGCCAACCATCAAAGACGCTTGTCATCCTGCGATGCCTCTCTGTATTTGCGTCTGAGGCACTGCCCAGCATAGATTTCTTCATATGTAGAGATCTCTCACTGTCCCTCCGTATGATGCCTCTCCAAGCACTTCATCCTTTGCCTTCATAAGACAGCCAGCCTTTGAGCCCCCCTCCCCCCCCCCCACCCCACCACCACCATGTCTGTCACTATCTGTCTCTCCGAGTCACAAGGCACAGCGGCAGACGTGCACAGACGCATGCAACCACCAGCAGATGCACTTGTGTACCCGTGCATGCACAAACTCACTTGGACAAACTAAGCACATCTTCTGAACTATACAGGCTGCTGGCACATGTGTTTTCTCGTCACACAATTTGTGTTTGTGTACTTTGGTGCAGAAACCCATTTTCCTATGTATACTTTTACATACACATATATGCACAATTAACTTCTTCAGTGCCATATTTAAAGTGGGACCTCTTATATTGCCGGTTCGCCAACAAAGGGTGCACACATTCGTGCACAGATCATGCACTATGCATGTGCATGCTTTTCACAGCTTTCAAACAAAAAAATCCGCTTGGAAATCCGTTCAGGCATTCAGGAGAAGGCAGCCCTTATGTTTTCTTCAAATGTAAACAAACATGGCTGCCATGTTTGAAAGATGGGGTTGGTATGGGGGTTAAACATGCAATTTCGCGATCGCGATCATGGCTAGTACACTGTTGGAGGTCCAATTTTTTTTTATTATTTAAAAAAAAAAGACGTCCAGAAGACGTCTGGCAGGGAGGTCCATAGTTAAAAAGACGTTTTTATTATAGAAAACGTCTTTTTTGGCAGGGTATGAGTTAACATGCAAATGCTCACCCTATTCCTTCTCTTATGGCGTAGTATAGACCCATGTCACATCATTCATTTTGACTGATAAACACAGCTAAAGGTAAATGACATTCAAAGGTAAATGACATTCATTGTGAGTGTGTTACATTTTTAGGTGTCCATTTACCATAGGTGTTTAGGTGAGGCCCTGGATTGTTAACTTCATGCTGACACAGAAGAATTCCTCAGTGAAACACAAGCACAAGTAACAGTAATACTTTCAACTGTGTTTACCTGTCAAAATGTTCTGATGTGAAAAGGGTCCATTGGTCACTCAGCTAACTCTAAAAACACAGGGAGTTCTCTCTGGATTCTCTGTCACCTCGCTGATATAAATATAGAACGTCAGCCCCTTGCTGTCCACACTTTTTCCCCCTTTAAAATCCTGTGTGGGCTAGATATTCTTCTGCTGACGATGTAACTTTCATTTCTCTCTCCCAATTTGCCATGCTCTTATCATCTCTTTTCCTTCTTTCCCTATCTCTCTCTCTCCAGATCGAGAAGCTGTCTAAAGATCTGGAAGAGGCCAAGACCAAAGTTGTCACAATTACCGTTCCTGTGCCAACCCCTGGCGCGCCTCTTCCTGCCCAGCCTCTCCCTGGCCAAACGGGCATGCCCCCACCGCCCCCTCCGCCTCCCCCACCACCACTACCTGGCCAAGTGGGGATCCCACCCCCCCCGCCACCACCACCACCACCACCCTTACCTGGGCATGTTGGTGGTGGCCCTCCACCCCCTCCACCCCCTCCTCCTCTACCCGGCCAGGCGTGTCTCCCCCCTCCCCCTCCGCCGTTGCCAGGTATGGCGGGACCACCGCCGCCTCCTCCTCCTCCCCCCCTCCCTGGCATGGCAGGACCCCCAGGTCCCCCACCCCCTCCGCCCTTACCCGGGATGTTTGGAGGACCGCCACCGCCGCCACCACCTCCTGGGGGTGCGTGCTTTGCGCCGCCTCCTCCACCCGGCATGGGTGGCTGGACGGCCCCTGCTCCCCCGCCACTCCCGTTCGGTCTCGAGGCTAAGAAGGAGTACAAGCCCGAGGTTCAGCTGAAGAGAGCCAACTGGAGCAAGGTGAGTGGACCAGAGCGTGTCACAGTGCCACCATGAACTCTCTCTGTTATACAGTGTGGCCATAACAGCGTTTTGTCTGAACACTACTTGTATACAGTATATTTGTTCCTTCAAAAGACCAATCACAACTCAGCCCACTGAATTGGGGTGTGCATGTTGTGTTGTGATTCATGAGGCTTAATTTACTTCACACATAACTTAATATCTGTAGCTAAAGATTGGACGTGGAGGCCAATCTGTTATTAGACTATTACCAGCTTTTACTTTAACATAGACGCAGGAATGCTGAGGCCAGTGAGGCTGAATGACACGTAACACAGGCCTCCATTATCACTATTAATGGTCACAGGTGGCCAAAAGACAGTCTAGACTTCAAGGTTCTTCTTTATCATTCATTTATCACTTATTATATTATTTCTTCAGTTCATTACACGTTTAACTTAAATAAGATGTTTATATGTGAACAACAAAACGTTATTAATTATGTATTGTATGTGTTAATATATTCTAAGCGGCCTTTCTCTCACCAGTGTGTATGTGAGTGTGCGTGTGTGTGTGTCTATATATAAAATCAGATGAATATCTTTCCGAAGCTCAGCCTCCCAAAATATATTTCATGCCCTAGTGCATTTATCTCTAGTGGGAATATGGTGCGGGTTGGATCATTTATCATTTATAAGTGAAATTTCACATAGTCTAATGGGGAGTGTGCATGACGCTCCACAGTGTGCTATAGCCAAGGGTATACCCATGTCTGTGTGTGTGTGTTGGTGACACTACAGCACACTGCAGTACGAATGGGGTGTATCTCATGACTATGTGCATCATGTTTCTCCTCCTCTCATCTGTGATGGTTAAAACATCAAAACGGCTCTGTCCCTCTTTAGCCTGAAGCTACTGTTTAATGGCTTCACTCGACTTCTTGAGCATTCAGTCTCTCTCTCTCCCTCTCTCTCTCTCTTTCTGACGAGGATGTCACAGAAATTGTTTTTTAATAAGCCTGCTTCTTTTAACTGGGCTGCTCAAAGATAATTAAATTGCGTCAAGAAAGGACAGCGTTCTTTTGTAATTTAAATTAACATTTCCCCCCCTTCGCGCTCTCACCCTCCTTTCGCTCTCTCACACTTTCTCGGTCTCACACACACACACACACACACACACACACACACACACACACCCTGAGGCTGCGTCCATAATGAAAGGCATCATATCTGTGAACTTACTACCCCCTCTCTCTCCCTCTCTCTCGTTGTCTTTCTTTCTGTGTTCACGCTGTCTTTTTGTTAGGAAGAAGATACACACTCATACTGTACACACACACACACACACACACACACACACACACACACACACACACACACACACACACACACACACAAAGTTAATTGCAAGTTGTGACTGGAATGAAAAGAGAGAGAGAATAAAGTGTGGGTGGTGGGTCAGGGGGTGAAGCAAAGAGGAAGACGGAGGCAGGGAACTGATGAAGAGGAGTATCTCTGTCTGAATCACACAAAACACTCTACTGACACTCTACCCTTTTCCCTCTCTCCTTCCATTCCTCTCCTCTCGTCAATACCCTCTCTCCCTTCTTCTATTCCTCCATCCATTCCTCCATCTGTCCTCCCCGACTCTGTGTGTGTGTGTGTGTCTCTGTCTCTCTCTCAAACATTGGCATCCACAAAAAACATCTTTCCAAATCACTTTGCTGAAGGTTCACATACAATATTACATATACATACTGGTATTAATATACAGTTTACATATACAGTTTATATTATATTGTTGCTGGACATTCTTTGATTGCTGTACAACACATTACAATTCAATGTAATGCAATTACAATATCATACCAATCCAATCCAGTGATTGTAAATCCCTTGGGCTGCGGCAGAAACACATTTAGCTGTCAGAGGAGCTCTTGTCCCTTCAACGAGGAGAACTGCCAAATTCCTCTCTGGGGTTAATATCGGGAAGTTTATTTTCTTGTCTCTTACTGAAGAGAACTTCTCAAAGTGGAGTCTCTGTAAGCCCTGTGGAACAGTGACCACCTACACGCTTCTCTCGGGCAGCCATGTCAATCTGTATCTGACTGTTTCTCCTGCCCGATTTTTATTTTATTTTTATTTTTATTATGTCATAATCACATTCACCTACAAAACTATTATGCGAAAATGTAGAATATTTACAGATAGATTGTCATGGACAGCCTGATGAGATTTTACTTTGTCAGTGTGATACACTTCTCGCATCTCTTCCTCACGTCTTATCTCCTCCTAGTTAACGACGCAGGGGCGAGATGTGAGGTTGAGATGAAAAGACATGAATCGATTTGTCAAATGAGGCATCCTTGCTCAGTGAAGTGTCATTTTTAAGTGACGTCTGTTACACAGCTGGATCACCTGTCACTGTAACAAATAGTTCTGTTGTCTTATGGTTTGTTTTGCTCAGAACTTGTACATTATATGAACATACAGCATTCAGCAATGTAGTTTTAGTTTTGAAAAGCAGAAGTCTGACCGGCATCCCGGTCAGAAAGAAACAATAGTCTACTGTAGCACCTTGTCTGTGTCATAACTATAGAAATCTGCAACCAATTTAACCACATGAGAATGAATTAATGATAGAGAGAGTACTGGTACACACAGTACACTTTGTCACAGATGGTAATTTGTAGGGGGCACGGTGGCGCAGTGGTTAGCGCTTCGCCTCACAGCTAGAAGGTCCTGGGTTCGACTCCCGCCGGGGGACGCTGTGGGTGCTGGGGGCGTTTTTCTCCCTCCGCGTCATCAGCGCCCATACCCTAGGTGGGGTCGGCGATAGGGCCTTTCTGTGTGGAGTTTGCATGTTCTTCCCGTGTCTCCTAGGGTTGATACCCTCACAAAAACATGCAGTAATCGCGCTTGATGGAGGGGAAAGGAACTGGTTCGAATAATGTGTTCCACCGGGGAAATACCCCCTGTCAGGTGAAAAGAAACAACTTGGACTACTCATGCATTGAAGGAAGCATGAGATCAGTCCGTTGTCTCCCCAGGCGCGACAGAGGGAGAGCAGAGCCCAGGATTACATAGGCAATTGGCACTGGATGAAAATGGGTTGCAAAATCGTGGGATAAAAATTATGTTAAAAAAAAGGCAATTTGTCAGAGACAAATTATGTAAAAGTACATTGTCCATTGGTGAAAATAAACTGCAGTGATGTTAAACTAAAACACTAAAGACTTTAGCAGTCCAGTCAGTGGGCGGAGTGTACGGTCTGGATCCTGGCAACTGATGTACAGCATACTTCTGGAGCCATTAAGATAACAGAGTTACATTAATGAGGGGCAGAAAAGCTACGTTTGTGGGCCAATGGAGATGGCACGGCATTCTACTTTTTATCATAATGGCTCTGGGTGCCCATGTGCTGTTCACAAACACACAAAATCTATACGTCTTGGGGTATATGGATCTAGGACACTTTCACTTTCTATTGTAATCAGACCGCTGACAGTGATGTTTGTCAAACTTCAGTGTAGTGTTGAAGCATCACCCTTTGTTCTGGTTATTAATCCGTTGATTCTCTCTCTCTGTCTTTTTCTGTCTCTTTCTGTATGCCATCCTCTCATCTTTTTCTCCCCTTCTCTCCCCCTCTCCCCCCTTTCAGATTGGACCAGAGGACCTAAAAGAGAAGAGCTTTTGGGTCGGCGTCAAAGAGAACAAATTTGAAAACAACGAGCTCTTTGCAAAACTGACCCTTGCCTTCTCCTCTCAGACCAAGAGTGAGTGAGTGTGTATGCGTAGAGGTGTGTGCAAGTGTGCGTGCAAGCCGCGCATACATGCTGCATTTACCTCTCCGGGGTACATGAAATCAATTTCCAGTTTTCCACTCCATATT
This sequence comes from Nannobrachium achirus, assembly GCF_963921795.1. Classification (NCBI taxonomy): domain Eukaryota; kingdom Metazoa; phylum Chordata; class Actinopteri; order Myctophiformes; family Myctophidae; genus Nannobrachium; species Nannobrachium achirus. Next base: position 23,390,422 of record NC_137824.1, on the reverse strand, counting down.
ACAGTTTATGATATTAACAATGTCTCTCTTTCTCCCTGTTTGCCACATCTACTCGTCTTCCTCCACCAGCCTCCAAAGGTAAGAGAGACACACGGGCACATGCATTATTTCATAGTTTTCCTTCCCACACTCTTTCTCTTTCCCTCTCTGCCCCATGTGAACAACAGACTGAGCCCTTACGTTATTCACCAAAACATTGTCCAAATACCATTGCACACACACATTAACACATGCTCTCTCTGACAGAGAGAGAGAGCTGTGAATGGACAAAAGGTGGAGTGGAGGATAAAGTTTGACTCACAAGGTACTGCGGCACGGCATGTTGTGAGCTTGTAGATCGGCTGTATGACAAATACGCCACCAAGCGTCGGGCTTAAGCACGAGGCCACTGATGCCCTTTGAATAGCCACCTGCTGTCCTGGCATGACACACTAACACACACCACAGACACACACCTGTCCACCCCTATCACCTTGTCCCTGTGTCATTGAGCCTTCTGCTCCGCTCCTCCATATTCATATCATAGCCAGGACACCAGGACGCAGGGACAAACTGTGTGTGTGTGTGTGTGTGTGTGTGTGTGTGTGTGTGTGTGTGTGTGTGTGTGTGTGTGTGTGTGTGTGTGTGTGTGTGTGTGTGTGTGTGTGTGTGTGTGTGTGTGTGTGTGTGTGTGTGTGTGTGTGTGTGTGTGATGGAGCACGTGAATGTGTCATGTTTATTCCAACTGACCTTCAGTTGAGATGCAATCTCCATACACACATACATTCTTGCCCACTTCATTTGACATGTCAGACAACTGTGCGTGCGCACACACACACACACACACACACACACACACACACACACACAGGTTCACATGGGCTTCTGCTAGCTGTCGACATCAATGAAATGTCAAGGCTGGCAGCGTTCCCATCTGCATTCACCTATATAGTGGCCACTCAGCCTGTCTGTCTGTCAGAACCCCATCTGCACCCCCCACCTGCATTTTGATTGGATGAGACAGCCTCCTGTCCTGTTTGATGGCCGATAACCTTTTCTGAAAACTGACTGTAACCATTTTCTGGCCTTTTCATAGCCTCACGCCTGTGTGTGTGTGTGTGTGTGTGTGTGTGTGTGTGTGTGTGTGTGTGTGTGTGTGTGTGTGTGTGTGTGTGTGTGTGTGTGTGTGTGTGTGTGTGTGTGTGTGTGTGTGTGTGTGTGTGTGTGTGTGTGTGTGTGTGTGTGTGTGGGGCATAATGTACCGTATATTTTGTCAAAGTGTTTGTGTGATTAATGTGTCAAAGTTTTGAAAGAAATGGAGGAGAAAAGAATAGGGTTTCACTGAGCTGTTTTGTATATGGTCTTATTTGTGTCACAAGTGTTGGAAGTCTCCGTGCGTGTGTGTTTGTGCGCGCGCGCGTGTCCGTGTCCAATGCAATAATCAGCAACCAGCCGTGGATATGCAGATTGACCCCCTCACCTCTCATCCCTCCACTTCACACACACCACATTGCTCAAGGCTCGGTTTTACTCCTTCTGACCTCTTCATCCCTCCTCCATCCATCACTTCTTCTCATCCACCACCTCCTCCCATCCCTCGTTACCAGGCAGAAGCAAACCTCCGCCACAGTGAGATTCCTCCGACCTCTCTAACCCTTTCTCCTCCCACTCATATTCCTCTCCCTCATCCATCCCTTCCTCCGTCCCCCCCACGCTGGCCAGCAGCACAGCGAGGGTCACATGCATGCATGCATGCATGCACACACTCACGCACAGACACACACACACACACACACACACACACACACACAGGGTGGTGTGCCCAGGGCAGGTTCAGAGGTGTCGACCTTTGATGGTCGGTGGCAGAACACAGCTCTGTTGGATGTAGATGTACCTTCAGGCTGCTGATGACCCCACTGGACCCCTCCTCAGACTCACTGACACTCTCTCTCACACACACACACACACACACACACACACACACACACACACTCCTTCTCTACGCTTGTATTCTGTTTTTCGCTCATGCTCATTTCTCTCTGGTTAATGTCTCGGGTCAAGTTTATTAGTTAAGTCTAGCCTTTTTATCGCACCTTTCCTCTTTTTCTCACACTCTTGTACACTGAACATTCTCAGCTGGTGTTCACGCTGGTGTTCACTTTGGCATGTGTGCTCTGGGTTTATGTGGGAAGATGTTCCATTTCTGCAACTCTGACATCATGTTCAAAGAGCAGGAGTAGCCATGTAAAAACTCAAAAAAGTCCTTTCACTAAGCCCCGCCCCCAATAGCGATCATCCAATGCCAGCTTAGCAACTTTTGCTAAGGTGGCATCTGAGGAGCTGAGCTCCTCATCTGGCCTCCATACAGAACATAATTAGCAGCATTTGTAACAAGAAACAGTGCTTCTAGGGGATCTGCAACAGTGAACCCAGGTATCCAGAGCGGTTGTAAAAGTGCATTTTTTATAATTTTTTTCCAAGCTGAAATTATCACTGACATTGGCAGGCAGTGGCTGTGTGAATCATGATATAAAGTGTAGTAGATTAATGTTGTTATTCCTTTCAAATAACAACATCCTACGATTTATTGATCTGTTGCCGTTTTGCCACCAGTATGGAAGTAATGGCGAGTGCCAAACAGCAGACATGAGGCACTGCACGTACCCCCAGGTTTGTCCTACCTACATTATTAGTGTGGTTGCCACACTACTTTATTCTTCCATCCATCTTTCCAGATAAACTTTATTTTGCAGCGCTACTCCTCCCACAGTTTTGTTGGCATGCACTTGGGCCATATGTCAAATCGTCTGGAGAGGAGATAGATTAACTTATTAGTGAATTATTTTTCTCCATTGACTTGAATGGGAGAATGCAAAAATGTAACTTTTGCCAAATATGGAGATGACTGACATCATAGATGTCTGACGTCATAAACCACAGGACACTGACACAGTATGTCCATATATGGGCATTCCAAGATATGGGCTTAATATTGATGACATCAGGGATCTCCATACATGGGCATAAAAGAGACAAGGACTGACACAGAAATCTCCATATATGGCCACTCGCATCACAGCACTCTTTCCCAGAATTTCATTTTTCTAGTTTAACCCTTTACTGGTTGTTGAAAAATGTATGTGTGCGTGTGTGTCAGTGTGTGTGAGAGAGAGAGAGACACTACTTTGTTGTTCAGTAGTAGTAAAAATCAGTAGTAGTGAATGCCCCAATATACAGACCTGTTGGATGTAGATGTACCTTCAGGCTGCTGATGACCCCACTGGACCCCTCCTCTCACACACTGTGTGCTTGGTACACTGCGACTTTCATTGAAGTTCTTAGATGGTTGTTTTCAAAGACAAAGAGGACAGTTGATGCTAGCCAGGATGTCATTGTCGATTAGGCAGCTGGGTTTTAATATGCTGCCAATGTAGTAGAACTGTTGGACAACCTTGAGGTGTGTACCTTTGATGCTCAATTCCAGCAGTAATTGTATTAAGTCTTAGTTTATTAAATGATTTTGTTTTATTTATTTATTTTTTGTAGAGCACGCACACCATCTGCAATGCTTCTGTAATGCTTATTTATCTCTTTCTGTCTTCCGCACTCACTCACTCACTCACTCACTCACTCACTCACTCAGGTCCGCTCTTCCCTCTGTGCATAACTGTGATCCCACGGAGTATCCTAAAAGTAGCATATTCGTTCCAGTTCAGTTTTCCCATAGCTTAATTAGAAGGCTCTTCAGAGAACTGTCATGAAAATCCAGATGATGTTCTTGGTTCTTGGTTTTTGCTGTGACTTTCATTGTTCTCTTGACATTCCTGACCCACAAGTTAATAATCTCTTCATGGCATCTTATTGATCATTCCAAACACGTTGCAGTAAAATCTGTTCTCAATTTTTTTCGCCCAAAAGTTAATCATCTCTTTGGGACATAGTCATTCCAACTGCATTCCAACAAAAACCCACCCATCCGTTCTCTAGTTATTTTGTACACGCGCACACACGCGCGCACACACACGCGCACACACACACACACACACACACACACACACACACACACACACACACACACACACAAACTGATTACAATACCCTGCCACCCAGGCATGTGAGCAAGGTTTAAAAACGCGGCATGGTACCAATTATATGGTATATATATTTATTTCGATTTTTGACTTCAATGTTGTATACCTGCTACCTCGCCATTACCTCTGGCTTGAGCGCTCATAATACACGTTTCCTGTTCCTTCTAATGATTCACTTGTCTGACATCAGGGCATACACTGTGTGACCCAGACACTGTTTATTTTTTAATTGCAGTCATGGAGCGATGGTGGGAGGATAAGGTCAGGGTTTTCACTTGTTAGGCCATGTGTCCACCAGCAACCCGGAGAAAAGCAACAACCTCTTTATAGCACAGTGGGCCGACCGGTCCTCAAGTTAACACATTCACATCAAGCATTAAGTTGCTCCATATATATGCTTCACTCCCATTGGCTGGCAGAGCTCTGAAGTAACATTGATGAGCACTGTTCAGAAAATGTTGAAAGCGTTTCAACTTCAGAATAGGTCGTGCTAGGCGCCAAAAAGAGGTCAGGTCCCTATTTTGGGCTATTTCCATTAGAAGTGAATGACAAAACTTATGTTGCAGGTCTCCCTTGGGAACATAGCCTTGATATTATTTCCACGCCCTAGAAAGTAGAGACGCAAAGTAAATTTAGCATTTTCAATAGGAATGCATACTTATTGAAGTGAGCTTTTGAATGTGATTGAAGACTCACTGACAGGACCATGGTATTGCATGCTGCACACAAGTAGAGTTAAAACACACAATTTCAATCTAGATTCTACATCCAGTTATTTATTTGTTCTGCCAAATTACACCACAGAGTTCTTTTGTTGTTTGGCTTGCAGTTACACTCTCCACTAACCTTCCATCTCTCTTGTCTGTTTCCCAGCCTGTTTGTTTTCATTAGGATTTATTTTTTCTTTCTATTCATGCTCACAGTCTGTCATTGTTATGATGTTTTTCTTGACTGTCAGTTTCTTTTTAAGCTAGCCAGGTTATTTTTCCTTAGCATGTATGCCAGTTTATGAAGCATACAGCTTATCCCTGCATTCTCTCTGCCACATCATGTGTCTTTGAACTAGTGTCCATTTCCTTCTCTTTAGTATTCGTATATTTTTCTCTCGTTCCTTTGCTGTGCCGCTCTCTCTCTCTCTCGGTCTCATGTGATAACTGTGTGTGTGTACAGTATGTATGTTTTTCTGCTCCTGATCTGTATTTTTGTGGCTCGTGCCAACCAGGCCATGCATTTAATGGCAGGGGTCTTTTGAAGTCTGAACTGCAGATAGCCCAATTAGCAAGAGAATGAGAGAGCGCAAGAGAGTGAAACCGAGGAAGAGAAATACAAAAAAAGGGAGTGAGAGATGAGCCGAGAGAGGGGCTGGGCTGTGGAGAGCGGTGGTGATTAATTCGGTTAGGGAGAGAAAAGGGAAAAAAAGGTCCAGGAGCGTATATGATTATTAATCCTCATAATGGGAAGATCATTTTCATATCCCAACTGTCCTGCCTTCACCCCCCCTCCTCCTCCTCTCTTTCTCTTTCTGTCCGTCTTCTCCTACTGTTTACTACTGCTATTAGGCGACCTCGATTCTCTTCTCAGCCGCAGATGAACAAGGAAGTTGCTCAGTGGACGCCTCCACTGAGTATAGTTATAAAAATAACCCCCTATTCTCTCACATGCACGCACGCACACACACACACACACACACACACACACACACACACACACACACACACACACACACACACACACCTCATCTGCTACTGTTAAGTTTCAACTTGTATAGTTTTATTGTGCATACTGTTTGCGTGTGTTCAGTATCTGTCGAGTGTCTGTGTTTACCAAGTGTACATTTTTCGAGGGAATGTGTGTGTGATCTCAACCGCATTAACAAACCAATTATAATGAGAACTTTTGATCTCCCTATGTTGTGAAGAAATCAATTTCCTCCCCAGCAGGGAGGTGCGTTGGTCTATGTGTTTGTGTCGCTGCACAAGTGTGTCTGCTCTCTATTAGTTCTCTTTTTCTCTCTAGTTCTAGCTGGTCATCGATGTGTGTGTGTGTGTGTGTGTGTGTGTGTGTGTGTGTGTGTGTGTGTGTGTGTGTGTGTGTGTGTGTGTGTGTGTGTGTGTGTGTGTGTGTGTGTGTGTGTGTGTGTGTGTGTGTGTGTGTGTGTGTGTGTGTGTGTGTGTGTGTGTGTCTTTTCTTATTGGCCCACCAGTAAAAAGGAGAGTTGATAAATGACCAGGGGGCAACAATACGTCATTGTCGGGTGAAAACCTTGTATGTCTGTCCAAAACCGCTCGTTTTGCATTTATCATTTTAAAAATGATTTAAACTTGTAAAAACAGCCAATCTACAAGCACACAACGCCTCTCACCGCGAGGCGTTGTGTGCTTGTAGATCTGCTGTTTTCACTACTTTTGTGCGACGGCCTTGTATGATGAAGCAGGGCTTTACTTTCGAAAGAACGTACACATTTGAAACTTGGAGATACAAGGTTTCCACCTGACAACGACGAATACCTACCTACTGTACACAATGCACCACAGCAACACTTTTGCTTAATAATGAAAGGAGCACTTCACCCATATCTTCATATAATCGCTCACAATAAGACACCATAATTTCTGTCTACTCATTCTGCACCTCATTGGTTAAAGATGAGGTGCCATGATTTTCCCCCCCCTCCTACACATAATCATAAGGTATTATGATTATAATTGTAGAAATATATATTTTTAAAGTGTACAGAAATGATGTGGCTACACCCACATGTTCATTAAGTATGCCTGGTTGTCATGCGGGTGGTGACCAAGCTGAAGTTGGCCATACCCACAGATGTTGTTGGATGGTGAAAAGGGGAAGGGATGATATTATGATGTCATTATATCTGTGTATTTCAATTTGGCCTTTTGACTTTGAGGCTTTCAGGAAGTAACCAAAAATACACAGGGACATATTTGCATGTTATAACCACACTTGGGCGTCTATTAGAGTAATGTTAACTCCATAGACGGTAGACGCATACAAAACTAAAAAAGTACAAAACTATGGCACCACCTCTTTAAAGTGGTTAAACTCTAAAGTGGCAGTCCTTCCCAGGTCTAAATGGGTGAACACATTTTGCTGGGGAACCCCACTTGGAGAACTACTGGTGTACTGTATGCTTGTTGAATGAGGCGGCATGCCTTGCCACGCGATAATGGATACGGGGGGTGAATAAATTAAGAATCCGCGGCTTGTGATTGGCTGAACGGATGTCTGCTGTGTTCACTTGGACTGCGAGGAGGTGCCGAAAGTCAGGGAGATGAAGCTTTTACTATTCTGTCCATAACAGCACATAACTCAGTAACGGCGTGGAGTCGGCTCATGCGACCTTCGCAACGCTCGACACGGCGACTCGCTCGCTACCGGTCGCCTGAGACGGCACGCCTCCGTCGCCATCATAGAAATCAAGCGCTCCTTCCCTACAGATTCCAATATCGCCCTTGCCACACCTCCTGACTCCTTCAGACCCTGCTTTACCCCTGCCCAGCCCCGGACGGCCAAGAAACAATAGTTTATTGTGCTGTCGTATGTGTCTGTACAAGTGTGTTTGCTTGTGTGTGGTGGGTGAGTGTGTATGTCTGTGTGTGTGTGTAAAGTAGAATTTCAAATTACATATGGGATGTGTGGGAGTAGAGCTACACTACATTGCCCCCAGAGACTGTTTAGTGCAGCACCAATAAAGCAACCAGACGACTAGATGAGAAGCTGGGCCTCTTAATTAAGGCAGTCTTTGTTACATGTGTGTGCATTTGCTTGTGTGTGTTTGCATGTGTGTGTTGGCATGGGATAGTTCTAAATTAGTATTGACTTTGAAAATGGCTTATTTGTAATTTGTCGCATGCGTGCATGTTGGTGTATATGCACTTGTTTGAGTGTGCGTGCGCGTCTGCCTGTGTAATCCGCATAGCAGCAGGCCTTGTTAATAAATCATGCAATGTTCAGTCTGAGAGAGCGGGGCAGGCAGGTTAATGCAAGGGCCACTAATGCTGGAGAAAAGAAAATGAAAAAATAAAAAAACACTTTTCTGCTTTGTACTTTCTTTCCCTTTGTTTCCCTTTCATTCTTTCTGTTTCTTACTACCAACATTTCGCCTCCAAGTTCTCAAATCCCCAATTTCTCTCCCATCTCGCACCTTTCTGCTCCCAACAAATTATTATAGGGCTGGATTTGGTGGATTACTGTGTTAGTGTGAGACTACCTGACTTCATTAGTGTGTGTGCGCGTGTCCGCGCAAACATGTGTTTGTGTAGCGACCTAGCCGAGCGAAATACTTACTGCGGTAAAGTTCTCGCTCATGTGAGGTTTAGCTTTTCAAAGTGAAAGATTGGACGTTTATAAGTTGATCGTTTGTTGCGCTCTTTCTATTGATGTGAATGCTGTATGTATGCATCTGTGCGTGTGTTTGCACGCGTGAACGCTAAAGCGTAGCCTCCCTACTGTGCCCGCTAAGCCCCTACATTAGCGGTGCATTAGGCTGGCTTAGTGTGTCGTGAGCATGGCGTCATCCAACCTCCTCTCTAAAGTTGAGAGAATGCTGCTCATTCATGGGTCCTTATCTGGTCCAAAACACATCTGCATGAGCTGCTGTCGGCTCTCGCTGCCAAGCGCAACAGCTTATTTCTCATGCACAAGCTCAGCCCAGACGTATGTGTAGGCGCACACTCATACGGTACATAAGTACCGCAAATGCAGCATGCGCTTTTGTCCCTCTTTCTCCCTACATTCCTTCCTTCCATCCATCCAAACATCCATCCATCCATATATCCATCCTTCCCTCTCTCTCCTCTCTATTTTACATGTAAATGAACAAGGCTGTGTGTGCTTTAATCTCACTGCTGCCTTCTTTCGGTGCCAGAGATTATCCGTTTGTTTTTTTAACGGACCGGGCCAGATCCCAGCTCCATTCCGCTCAGCTCCGCTACCACTCCGCCAGCCAGCAGCCCCATTACCATGTAAATGTTCCTGTAGCAACATCACAGTATGTGTGTGTGAGCACTCTGTACTCGCTGTGTGCGTTTAATTGGAGGATTGGCCGATATGGGTGCAAAGCTGGTTACAGATGCTATATACCGCAGTGTTTGTGGCTCTTGAGCAGGGCCAAGTGGAAACAGAAGGAAGAAGGTGGCAACAGAGGCGTGTGTTTGTGTGTGTGTGTGTGTGTGTGTGTGTGTGTGTGTGAGTGTGAGTGTGCACCCCGTGCATAGCTGTAATAATTATGGGGGGGGGACATTTTCTACCAAGGAAGTTCACAATATGGTTGGAATATTTGGCTTACTGTGGGTGTAGGCCAGTAGACCTAGAAATCTGGATAGAAAATAAGTAAACAAGCTACCATCGACACCCACTAAATTGAATAGTCGGTAGGTGCAAGTTTGGATGGGGAAGCGCTCATTTTTGTTTCACTCTCACTCCATTGATTAAAGAATACTTTTACATGCATGAGTCTTTACGTCACTTGAATGCAAGGCAGGGCATGTCGACAGCAAGAACTCGAGGCTCACCCAAGCGTGCCAGCAGGCAAGCCATGCCCGCACTGAGCAGCTGATGCCCGTGCTGAGTGGCTGCACGTGTCATCGAGTGCACTGTCCGAGCTGGCAAGCCGTGGGGACACAATATGTTATCATCTGTTTTCCAAATTACACATACAGTACACAGGACATTGAGTGAAGCAAAACCCACCCCCACCCCCCGAACCCCGACCAGGATGTGCCTTCCTCCTAGTCTCACGCGGTCTGACCCACTGTCTCAAGTCATCTATTCCAGCGACAGATATTTTCAATCTTCTTCTATAATCTCAATTGAATTTGAACTAAATTTGAATATTCCAAAATATTAATGCAAATTGACCCCAGTCTTCATGATTCCGAACTAACGACATATACACACTGACTGCACGCATTCAGCTGTTATAATAATAAGCTAAATAAAACAGCAAAATCAGCTATATTAGTCGTTAAGGGTCAAAAGTTTAATTTTCTTGTAGAGGATTTTACTTAGCTGTGTGTCCAAGAGGAAAATATGCACCTGGTGACAGATTTTATGTCATTTAGAGTTTTTAAAATATACATCTATATATTTTTTGCTACTTAAGGGGAGCACACACTGGACGCAGGCGGCTGCACAGCGTCGCGGTATCGATGCACGTTAAGTGGCGCGCGGTAACCCCAACTGGATGCGGCGCGCTGCCACACAGCACATCCATTTCCCCCGGTGGGGAGAACCATGGGAGAACATGTTCACCATGTGGCAACGCTGGAGAAATAGAACAGCGGCGTATCGGCGCGGCAGGCAAGGCGGCAGACCCTACGGCTGCGCGTGTCTGACGCCGCCAATGTGGGTTAGTTCATTGAAAATAATGGGGCTGTATGTTTTTAGGCGCCGCCTCCGTGCCGCCTCCGCGTTCGGTGTGTGTTCCCCTTTATCCCACATATTTTGTCCAAAACTTGCATAAATCGGAACAGGACGTTGTGAATGATCGAGATGTATTGGTCAGAGTTTCTTGGATCACGACGCATCTTGTCCATTTTGAACTTGTATTAACTTAAATTTTGTCCAAAACTGTAATGCTAATTGTTACACATTGTATCAGCTGTCATGGGATCAAGATTTTCCACTTCCAAATTTGCTGGACCTTTGTAGGCAACCCAGCTTGGGGGAGAAAAGCTGGGTTGCATATTATTATCATTTCCTGGTCTGCTTACAAATGTATACATAATCCTGGAAAAGTTCTAGTTTGCAGGCCACAGGCATATTTCCTATTATATACTTACTGTATATATTACTGTATTTACTACTGTTATTACTACTATACTACTGTATATGCTGATTTTCTCTCTTCCAAAAACTATACATTTAAGTGGGTTGAAAAGCTGTATTTCTATGGACAAACACAACAGCTTATTAGAAATACTGTCGCTGCGCCTTCAACAGCCTCATTGCACTTCTCTCCCTACCATTCTGTCTCCTTTGCCAAATGGAAATAGCAATCTCTGTAAATACTTCACCTGTTAGTAAAAGCTTCTGGTACTGTATATTGTAACCAAGACATTAGCTGCAAAACATAACTTTTGTACTTGTATGGATTACATAGATTATCATCGAGTTCCACATTCTCCTTGACTATTTTCACAATTCCTGGTTGCATTCAAAACGCATCGAGAACAACGCGATAATTAATTCTGAGCAATCTGAAATATTAAGTCACTCAACACTAAGGGAGGTACATGGTCCTGATACATCAGGACATGTTCACACATTTAACATAATATTTTACACCCGTCTTTCTATTACAGTGACACCACTATGCTCCTTTTAACTCCCCCGCTGTTTTGTTTCCCCCTCTCATTGTGTGCACATCTTTTGAGTGTCAGGGAGTGTTGCAGAGGACACGGTTTGCTTGTCTTTTTTCTTTTATTTTGATACCAGAGGAGGTGAGCGTTTCGGGTGGGGAGAGAGAGAGAGAGAGCCCGGGGTGGGGTGGGGGGGTAGTACCAAGGCCATATCTATGTTTAGAAAGCATATTAATCAAGAAAAAATGAAAGAAAGAAGGAGTGGAAAAGAAAGAGGTGCACCCAGTAAGAGGTGCAGATTGATTGGGTTTGCCTCCATGCCTCGCTCCACGGCACTGCTAGCAACTCTCCCAGTTTATATTTAACAGTATTAGCTACCGCTCCCTGAGGGAGATCACGCACACGCTCGCGCGCGCACACGCGCGCGCGCGCACACACACACACACACACACACACACACACACACACACACACACACACACACACACACACACACACACACACACACACACACACACACACACACACACACACACACACACACACAGAGTAATGCACATATACCTTCACACACAGCACCCTCAGCCCAGACTTTGATGGCACCGATAGCATGCAAAGTATTAAAAAAAATATATACACACACACAAAAATCTACAGGAAGCAGCAAAGAGAAGCATCTTCAAAGACTTGAGATGACAAGATAGCAGCATTAACCCCCATCTCCTGTCCTCCTCCAGTCCTCTCTCTCTCTCTTCTCCTGTCTCTCCTGCCTTCCTGTCCTCTCCCCTCTCCTCTTATCACAGCTGGCTTATAAAAGAGCTCTATGAGAGAGACAAGTGCGGGGGTGTGGGGGGGGTAGAACTAAGGAAATGCGAGACGTGAAGGGGAAAGAAACGGAGATAAGACTGCTCGCCTTAAATGGAGAGCGGGACTTTAGAAATATCTTCTTAAGTCTCACGCCGTTATCTAGCAAGTAGTTGTTCCACAGTTGCCTAGTGAAATGGCGGCAGGGCGGCTGGTGAGTTATTAGGCTGCTATTAGACTATCAGCACCATTATTCTGATGGTTCAGACCCTCTCTCCAGGGCTTTCCCTGCAACCTACTTCCACAAAGTCAGACAGCTGCACATATTAAAGCCATCAATTACACCTTTTAATAGGCGATGTTCGCACACTTGCGGCCTTCTTAGGGTACGCGTTATCTTGTTATAATACTGCTCAACTGCTATGAGGGTGCACGCACTTGCTTGTGTGTGTCTTGTGGCCGCCTGGAATGCAATACATGGCGTTTCTATTATGTGTGTGTCTGTGGATTTGTGATTTGACCGTGTGTGCGTGTGTTTTAACTGTGGTGGCCTCTGCCGTTGTGTGGCCCCTGGCAATGAAGGGCTACATGGCTGCACATGTGGTCCAGTGGCATTTACACCAGACACAGTGGTATTTAGTGGCCTCGGTGGGCGAGGCCACGCTCCATTTTCTGACCTTAATTTGTAACCTTTCAGGATGCCTCTGTGTCTGCGTGCGTTTGTGCGTGTTGACATTCAGTGTTTTGTTACGCGCACAGGTAGAGCGATACAATATAGGATTTTTATACTAATTGGTTTATGTGTGTGTACAACCGCATGCCTGTGCTCAGAGCTGCCTCTTGTGTGTGTGTGTGTGTGTGTGTGTGTGTGTGTGTGTGTGTGTGTGTGTGTGTGTGTGTGTGTGTGTGTGTGTGTGTGTGTGTGTGTGTGTGTGTGTGTGTGTGTGTGTGCGCGCACGCGTGCTGTTGCCCCTGCTCCATTCCACAATATCTGCACGCGTCGTGTTCTTCAGGACGGGAGTTCTGCTTCACCCTGCAGGCACCTGAATTTTTCACAATGCTGTATGCCACTCCACTAGCCCCGTAACTCTTTCTCTCTCCCTCCCTCCCTCCCTCCTAATCAAAGCGAGGAGCTCTGTAGATTAGCACTCGGGAAAAACGTCCCTAAAGACATTCTCTTCATTTTGTCCATTTTCAGGTACTCACTCGATCTCTCTTTCTTTTCCCTCGCCCCCTAATTCATGCCCCCACCACCGCGCCATCCTCCCCCGCTTTGAATTTTTAACCTCCCTACTGAATAAGAGATGTAGTCATCCTCATGGGGAAGAGGAGGGGGCAGAGGTGTGTGAGTATGGGGGGGGGGGGGGGTGTCCCTAAGCATGCCTTCACATTTTATCCCCCTAAAAACTCCTCTCTGTTGAATAATGCATGACCATCCTTAGCTCCCCACCCTCCCTTCATCTCTCCCTTCATCTCCCTCTCATCTGTTTTCCCCAAGCGCTCATCACTCCACCCGGCAGATTAACTGGCAGGGTGAAGCTGAGACTGACAGGGGACGGCTGAAGAATGGTTACAACAAAAAAGAAAGAAATACCGAGGCGGTTGGGTGCGGTACTGTACTTTGTGGTTTTCAGTGGCAAATTAGATCATGGGTCTAAAAGGTGTTTATTGTTGATGCTGGTGTCTTCATTACAAGGCCTGAAAGTAAGGTTTCACTGAGACGTAACGCTAATCCAGTGGTGTTTTTGGTCGTAGTATGGGGTACCACGGCGTGTGGCCAGTAATTTCTCACGCACAAGCACGGCACAGTAATGTTCCCGTACGGCATGCACGCTAGAACTTTAAATTAAAATACTGTACCGCCGGAAAGTTAAATTCCCATTACACCACAGCCTGAATCCAAACACCCAGAAGGCTGACCAGAGACCCATAATCTTCCCACTGTAGAATAACTTTGTCAGTAGGAACTAAAGCCATGCAGGCAGTAGGGAAATCAGAAAAAATCCCTCTTTCAGCCTGAATCTGTCACCTCAGACTTCACACTGGAGAAGTACAGATCCAAGGTCTAGTTGAAACAAAAGACCTGCTCTTTTCCAGCTCAGTGTTCTTAAACAATGTGAGTGATAGAAACCCTCGACTATATAAACAAGGTGCACACTACAGTAAATAACAGTGTATTTAACAGGTGGCATCTGGCAGGGTTATGTTTCTTAGGAGAGTTTAACAGATGAGTTTGTGTGTGTGTGTGTGTGTGTGTGTGTGTGTGTGTGTGTGTGTGTGTGTGTGTGTGTGTGTGTGTGTGTGTGTGTGTGTGTGTGTGTGTGTGTGTGTGTGTGTGTGTGTGTGTGTGTGTGTGTGTGTGTGTGTGTGTGTGTGTGTGGGAAAGCAACTCTCTTGCTTCCCAAAATATTTGTAATAGTTTTGTTTTGTTGCTTTTTTGATTTCTTCTTTTAAAGTCTTTAGCATTGATTCTCTGCGATCTATATTCTTTTACACCCTCTCACTGCCAGTCTTTTGTTCCTTTATAACATCAGAAGATACTCTGAAAGCTTCAATGCTCCACAAGCAGTGGACCATGGAACCATCAGACGGAAATACAGAGAGAGAGAGAGAGAGAGAGAGAGAAAGAGATGGTCATTATCCTTGAGATGGGGAGATGAAGGCCGATCAGGACGGGGGTTGAGTAGTGGAGAAGACGGATGGCATTGACTGTAGACAGAGACGGGGAGAGAGAGCTGGGCAGAATGAATGAGGCTAACGCAGCAGGGTAACAGCAGGCAGAGTGATCTGTGTGTGACGCAGGAAAATAGAGAGGCTGGAGAATGAAGGCGTGACAAATAAGACGGGTGGTGAAGGAGAGATGATGGAGAGATCCAGGGTAATGGAGAACAAGACAGGGGTAAAGTGAAATGGGGAGAAAGTTGCAGTGTGATGAGAGAAGCTGAGGTGGGAATTTAAAGGAGGGATCAAAGAACAAGATGAAGGAAGTGAGACGATGAGAGAACGGGATGAAGGGAGAGAGAGAGAACAGGACAGGTAAAGTGAAATGGGGAGAACGTAGAGAGCTGTTGGAGAGCGACCAGAGATGCTGAGACAGGAATATATAAGAGGGATGAAATAATTAAGGAGAATGTGATGAAGGGAGATAGTATGTTAATAATAATGTACGTTAGATGGGGTGACAGCACTGCAGGAGAGATGACCTGTTGACTACTAACCAATGTTGAACTGACCAACACATGTACGTTTGTGCATGTGCCTACAGTATGTTTCTCAGTCAGCGTGTCAGTGATGGTGAAGGGGGACAGACAGGAACCTCTCTACCTGTATATGTCTCTCCATCTCTGTGTTTCTCTCTCTCTCTCTCCCACACCAAGTCTTATAATTTCTCTGTCTGACTCAGTCTCAGTGCCTGGTCCTCTAAGCGCGGTACACTTAAACCTCACTCACTCTCTGCTACATCTGTTATACATTGCTATTTTTCTCTCCCTTCTCTCTTCCTTAAAGCTTCTTTCTCTCGCTCTGTTGTTTCCCCCTCGCCTCTCTCCAAATAGGCCATGGTACGTACGTAACTGTGTGAAGTTAGCGGTCAGTCAGCACACGTACATACAGACACACTTGGCTGCTTTGGGTGTCCTTAGGGATGGACTGGTTAATACTGCATAGCACTTAGATGCAGCAACAAGACCTATGTTGCTATGCTGAAGGCGCTGAGAGCAGGAAAGCATGCTAATTCCTTCTAACTCGCTCCATCTATCCCTCTGTGACCCAACCCCAATTCTGCCTGTCTGTTGATAAAAAAATAGACCATTTACCATGGAATTGTAGCACAACTCTACACTACAGTGTGACTAATATCCTTTGAAGATATCCTATTTTAGCCAAAAGGCACAGTGACACACTGTACTTGAGTGTAGTTAGTTTGGGGTTCAGCCTTTTATTATCCATAGTTTGAGAATCTGAAGTTTCCCGGTGCGATCTCCGGCTCCCCTGGTGTTTGTGTCGAAGTGTCCTCCTGCGAGATACTTTACCACTAACTGATCCCCGTGATGATGTTGGTTGCCTTGCATGGTTTCCTCTGCCGTCATTGTGTGAATGTGTGTGTGCATGGGTGAAGTACATTGCTAGATGGCTATATGAAAAAAGCAATTTTTCATAACTATAACTATGTTCCATTTGCAACAGTAAGATGTTTTTAGAGAATATTGTTGTACTGTATTATTGTATTATATTGTATTGGAAAGGACCATAATGGAAATAAGCACCAGCTTTCTTATGTTCATCCTTTTGGCTGTGATGTACAAGTACAGGTCATGTTCTACCCCCCCCCAAACGTTAGCGTCAATCCCTGCTGTGTCTTTAAAAACTAGATGATGCATACAGTACATTCCACCCAGCTGTCCTCTTTTACTTCCATATGCTCTGCCAGTATGAAAACTGACATAAAATCCCATGGATCCAAATATGTTACTCATTCATCGCCGTAAAACACAATTCCATGCAAGTGAATGGAGTGCACACTTCAATGTTAAAGACCACAGATGCATAGACCACAGATGGTGGTCATTGTCATTCTGGAATATTACACTACCCCCTCTTTGGATGACAGTGTTTTTTTATTTGCCTTACTTGGTAGGTAAGCGGACCTAAATCATGTCACAACAACCCTGTGTGTGTGTGTGTGTGTGTGTGTGTGTGTGTGTGTGTGTGTGTGTGTGTGTGTGTGTGTGTGTGTGTGTGTGTGTGTGTGTGTGTGTGTGTGTGTGTGTGTGTGTGTGTGTGTGTGTGTGTGTGTGTGTCCTTGCCCGTTCGAACATATTTGCTCCAAATTATGTGCAGAGTTTGGGTATGTAGGAGTCTCAGAAGTAATGTTGGAGAACCCAGATGTAGGCTATCAGTGATGTCAGTCATCTCAAAATTTGGGCACTGTTTCAGCATGCGGCTGTTCATCGCGGCAACGCATGCACAGTACAGGCAGCGGTATCAGTGATGTCAGTTATGCAAATTTGGGCTCTGTTTAGTATCGGTGAGGTCAGCATGCGTGTATAATAATAATATATAATTATACTTTATTTGTATAGCACCTTTCGTGACATGAAATGCAGCTTAAGGCGCTTTACAGGCCAGAAAATGAAGCACCAGTGCTTAACAGAAAAAAATACACACGATTACAATAAAGCAGAAAAAATAAAAACATAAAACATTGAAGAACATTTAAAACATCAGTAAGGACTCTAGTACCATAAAAAAAATACATTTTCAGAACTGTGCAGACTTCAATAGCAGCACAGGGATTTAAAAAATTCAGCTAAAAGCAAGAGTAAAGAAATAAGTCTTGAGTTGCTATCCACAGAGGCTGCCTGTCTTAGGTGTAGTGGGAGTTTATTCCAAGTTGTCGGTCCGTAGAAGCAGAAAGCTGCTTCACTATATTTTATGTCATTTTAGGCACATCGAGCAGGTCTGCACTAGAAGACCGGTTGGAACGTATCTAGGCAGGCAGTCATAGAGGTACGAAGGTGCCAGACCATTTAGAGCTTTATAAACAAGTAAAATAATGTTAAAATCAATCATAAAAACAGGAAAGCCAGTGTAGCAACACTAAAACTGGAGTAATATGTTCTCTTATCTTAGTTTTAGTTAAATCTCTGGCTGCCACATTTTGAACAAGTTGTAGTCTCAGTTATTTTATTTGGCAGACCAGAGAGAAGTGCGTTGCAGTAATCAAGCCGAGAGAAAACCAAAGCGTGGATCAGCGTTTTTTCATCGTCCAATGACGGATATAAGCTCTGATTCGCGCAATGTTTCTAAGATGAAAGAAGGCAATCGTTGTGACATGATTAATGTGTGTATTAAAATTCAAGTCAGCATCAATGATCTCCCCCAGGTTCTTTACAGAAGTGTTACTTTCTTTAGCCAGGTGACCACTCTACTTATTATTGATTCTCTCTGCACACTAGAACCAATTATGAGAACTTCTGTCTTGTCCTCATTTAGCTTGAGAAAGTTCTTACTCATCCAGAATTTTATGCTAGACTCCTAATTTGGGCATTGTTTCAGCATGGTGGTGACACTGTTTAGTATCAGTGTTGTCAGCATGCAGACAGACGGCGGACACCAGATGGACAGACATTCGCTAAATATATATATATATATATATATATATATATATGTGGGTTTTCTATACACTGACAAGTACAGTACCTGGAAAGCAGTATTTCAGTGGCAGACTGCCATGTGGGAACTCTGTCCATCACAGGACAAGTGTGAGCGTCAGGGGAGTTGTGTGTCTGCTACTGTATGTGAGTAAAGATATCCCCGTCTTAAACAGGGGGAAAAGTGTACGTTAGTGAGTGTGTGTGTCAGTCACTGGGGACATCTGTCTCTGTCAGCTTCATTTCCCACAATCAAGTGACCGAGGACAGACTGGCCTTCTGAGACTTGAGTTAAAGTGACAATATACACACGCATGCGCACACAAGCGTGCGCTGTGTTATCAGGCTGAAGGATGGAATCCCTACGTTGTCATGCTCCGTGCCATAATCCAGTTTACAAGGATTAATTAGGAATTAAGAAGTGTAATGTTATCTGTGCATGATCCCTTCTCTCTCTCTCACACACACACACACACACACACACACACACACACACACACACACACACACACACACACACACACAAATCCTCTCCAATAGAAGATATAGGCCAAGGATTAGCTAGAACTGCGCCAAGAAAATAGTTAACGATTTTTCTCTCACATTTTCTCATACTTTATTTCTTTCACTTATTATCCCTCTTGTGTTCTCTCTTTCTTTGTCTCTCTCTCTTTCTATCTCTCTCTCTCTCTCGTTCAATTGCTTGCTTTCTCACTCGCTCTCTGTCTCCCACCTCGTTGTCTGCCTTAGTTATTATTATTCCCTCAGTTCTTTCCTTTTTTTTACCCCCTCCCACTCTCCTGTCCTATCTTTACAAATCCTTACGTTGCTCTGTCTCCCTCCCTCCCTCGAACGTCGCAGGAACATCTCTTTTCATCCTCTTCTCCTCCTCTGTCGTTCTTTTATTACCCGCTCCATCCTCCTCTGCTCGCCATTATCCCGTCCTCTAAAGTCTTGTGTAGGCTTTCATTCAGCCTTTCATCCAGCCGAGCTTTGCCTGCCTTGTGAAAAGAAAGTGAGAGAGGGAGAGAGAGAAAAGGAGAGTGCAGAGAGTGCGAGAGCGAGTGTTCTATAGCCTTGTGTTGCTGCCGCATGCTGCTGTACGGTTGAAGGTTGAGAGGTAATGGCACCCCCTTTTTGGGGCGGCCATCTTGTCGGTCTGACCCTCAATGCTCTCTTCTTTTCTGTTCTACTCTAATTCGCACAGAGGAGAACTGCTTCCATTACCTTGACCCCACCCTGACCCCTTTTTCTAAAGCACCTCTGTTTTCAGACCACATATCTGACCGAGTGACTTCCTCCTTTATTCTCCTTGAGATACCGCATAGTTTCTGCATCTGTGTGCAAACAACTAACCCACCCATCCCGTGTGTGTGTGTGTGTGTGTGTGTGTGTGTGTGTGTGTGTGTGTGTGTGTGTGTGTGTGTGTGTGTGTGTGTGTGTGTGTGTGTGTGTGTGTGTGTGTGTGTGTGTGTGTGTGTGTGTGTGTGTGTGTGTGTGTGTGTGTGTGTGTGTGTGTGCGCGTGTGCGCGCGCGCGCGTTTAAATATGTGTGTGCTTCCACGCACACCACACCTTGACTACCTTTTTGCATTCAGTGCAGGGGAGATTTTGAAACATGGAGACCACTCTTTACATTCATTTGAGGACAGACGGATTGATGAAAGGGGATGGATGGATGGATGGATAGAGACTGACAGAGTGGAGAAAAATAAAGAAAGGGGACTGATGGGTGTGTGTGTGTGTGTGTGCGCGTGTGTGCGCGCGTGCACGTGCGTGCGTTGTTTGCTTGCTTGCTTGCTTGTCTGCCTGCCTGATGGATGCAGTGAGGTGTGTGTTGACTGTTCCCCAGGCAGACAGTAATGATATTGTTTTTATTAATGTCCGATTAAAGATTTAGTGTGTGGCTGCCAGAGGCTCTTAGTGCTTTTGCAACGGTGCGCCTCAACCTGTCTCCATTACGCATACACAACTCATAAACAACACTCGGCACTCACACAAAATACACACACACAGCACACACAAGATATGGGTTATTTCTCTCTCTTTCTCTCTCCGTTTCTCTCATGAGAATACAGGCATTGTGTCTGAGCTGAAAACAAAACAAGCCACAGTAGCATGGTATTCTCACCGTGTAACCACCTTTATGGTTTTATCTATCTGTCTGTCGGTCGGCATACCTGGATTAGTACAATTAAGAATAACTAATATTATCCAAAAAAAGTAATTATTCATGTACGGAAGGCCTATATTGAAGTATGTTGGACACGACTACATGGAGTTAATGATAGCCTGACTTGTTTGGGATGTGGGGATGGCCATGGTATACTCTCAATCTTTTCCTTTGTGTACAAAATGTGTTCAGGAAAATGTAAGATACCAAGCTGTTGATTTACCTCCAGCTCTTATATGGTTCTCTCAGCTCGGAATTGTAGCCGCTCTTGAGAAATGGATGTTTAGGATTGTATGATTAGGTTGATAGGTGTAGTGTGAAATGGAACAGTTATCTCAGTCACAAAAGAAGCCCTTGAAACCTTTCACAAGGTAAAGTGCAATACATTACATGCTCCTTCCAGTGTCGGAAAATCTCCTGGTTTGGAAAGGCTTCTCTAACACTTTCTAACAAGTTCTCATTCACCACGACTGATTTCAGTTATTTGGATACCAATAGAAGCCAGCATGTCTTCTATGAAAGCATGTTGCACAGAGAAAATTGCCATCTTCAAGCTTTCAATGCGTCTGCGACACTTTGAGAGCTTGTAGATGGGCTGTTTTCGTTTATTTTTTACATTGGAGCATTTGAAGTGGTCAAACTAGCAATATGGTCAGAAACATCTTCCATAAAACCCTTCTGGTCTCAAATATTTGATATAAAAGTATCTAAATCCTAACCTAAGTTTTCAGAAATCCTTTTTAAAAACGTAACTAAAGTTTCTATATACATAGCAACATCTGAAATGATATTGACGGTTTTAAAGGTATAACATGTAGGCTTTCCTTTTCTTAGGTTAAAAAAAAGGTTTTGATCATAACCGATGAATGCTTTTCAGTGTTATTATAGTTGATTTTTCTGTATCGCTTCAAATCTGTGTTTGTGTTTCTAACAAGGTCAGTAATGCCTCCAGGCCATTGGGCACCAAACTGCCAACAGCTTGCTGGTTGCTGGAACCCTATGTCACTGTATATACAACTCTGCATACACAAATGCCCACACACAGAAGAAATCTTATCTGGCCCGTGTCTTCTTGACTTGCTTTATCGGCTCATCCTATCTCTCCTTATCCACTTTCCTAATCTGTCTGCTCCTCCATCAGACAGCCTCTATCCTCATATCTCTCCACTCACCCTCTATTCTCTCCTCCACTCCCTTCATTCTTATCGCGATTCCTCTCCTCGTACACCCAGCAGCTTTAGATTAGTTTTACGATCTTTCTCCAATTCTCCTCCCTCCATCCCTGCCCCTCCCTCTCTCTCTCTCTCTCTCTCTCTCTCTCTCTCTCTCTCTCTCTCTCCCTCTCTCTTCCCCCATCTCCGTGTCTTCTCAGTGGTGGCTTTAATGCATTATGAAAATGGACTCGGGGCTATGAAAGCGAAACAGGACAAGTTTGGCTGTTTAATGTGACTTCTTTCACTACTCATCTGCCTCAGCCGCGGCCACATGCCTATGCCTTTTTGCATGTGCGCCACAAGCGCGCGCGCACCATGCCGTTACCATGTTAACACTTTCAAGGGCTCTCACTTTGGCCGTGAAGAGGTACGCCTCGCTGCTCTCTCTGCTTCAACACTTTGGAAAGGTTCTCCTCTCATGTGTGTGCATGTAGTTTGGCCGCTGAGCATTAAGTGGCATGAATAATAGAAAGGCACAGGGAGACAGAGCGGTACACATGTTTCCACTTTCTGTCAGATATGCCTTAATAGGGGAAAAAACGAGGCAAAGAGGAGCCTCGGCGGCTTTATATTCCTAGCTGTGCATTCGTGTTGTGCACTGAAAATAGCAGATCTACAAGCTCACATTTGTAGATCAGCTATTTTCAACTAGGTATAAATCAAACTCATTTATACATGGAGAGATGGAGAGGCAGAGGTGGTGAAAAGGTGTGTTCATGAGAGGGAGGTTAAGTTCTCCCCTGTAGGGTAGCATGACCTGGATGTAAGCTCATTCTCCTGGATAGATCTCCCCACCTCTGATTTCATTCTGTTCTCTCCTCCCTCCTTCTCTCACTCCGTTGTCCCACCATGTTAATTTGCGTGAAGTTATAGTTTTTCATCTCGGGAGAGGGAGGGATCGTGCCGTGTAGGGAGATGAACTGATGAGAGAGATGAACCGATGATGAGTGCAGCGGGAAATTAGATGAACTGATGAAAGAACGAGGATGAGGTAGGCGTGATGATAGAGAGATAGTGTTCAAGTATACTGTTGGAGAGGAGGATAGCTAAAGCTTTTCAGAGACAGCAAATTATAGCATGAATCTTTTAGCCCTCCGAGTCCTAGCTGGGAATTTGCCTTGCACCTTCCTTCATGCTCCCCAGAGGATGGATCCTTCTTATTTGTGGTGACCTCGTTTTAATGTCGCGATTGGGCGACACATTCCAGTTAATTGACCTTCGGCTCTGTACTTGGTCTGGTCTTTTGTCTTTCCACTTGGGGCCTTGTGAGCTTGTAGATGTACCATTTTTGGATAATGCTCCCCTCAGAATAAGGATGATATAGGGTTGAAGTGGTTAATGTAAAAAATAAAGTTCCTATCACACAAAGATTTTGCAGACCCCCTAGGCTTACCGACCCCCCTGTTGAAGACTCCTGCTCTAAGGCAATGTCAGTCAGTTCAAACCACTCTGGCCCACTTGGATCCTAGGAGAAGTGTAGCTCGCTTTGTAGGGGTGCTAGAGAGAGTCGAGAGACTTATAGACACTTAGGCCTTTAGTTTCAGGACAGTGAACTGGCACTCACAGCTGTCCTACTTCTATGCAAGACGCTAATGAAATCCTGTCAGCACGGGATTTCAAAGTGTTGTGAGACGAAACTGGCCATCGTGAATGAGGCCTACCTTTTTAGTCCTAAAGTGCCAGACGTACCAATTGTGTTGCTGTGTCAAACTCGCAAACCCATTGATTGTGCTGCCGATAAACATTAACGATTACTGCCGTCAATATAGAGGCCTCGGTTGTGTGTGGGTAGCCTTAGGTGTAGTGTATGTGGTAGCATTAGGTGTAGTGTATGTGGTAGCATTAGGTGTAGTGTATGTGGGAGGTCTGTTTATTTTTTATTTTCATTTTGTGCATGGTGATGTCACAGGGTCATGTCACAGAGCCAATCAGCAGTGAATCCCTTCATATGAGCTCATTTAACTGAAGTTGACAGAGCTGATTGTGTTTGCACTTGAGCTTTAATGAACATGAGCCGCACTACTTCAGAGAACGGCATCGCTGTTTTAAAATAGCCTCAATCTTTTCTCTCCTTGTCTCTTTCCTCCTTCCATCCCTTCCTCTACCCCTCCTCTTCTTCTCTCACTCGCTCTTTCACTCTGATGTTGCAGGGTGAGTGCGTGTGGCTGCTGGGTGATTATTCTGAACACAAGCAGTGTGTGTGTGACCGTGCGTGTGTGCACGTGTGTGTGTGCGTACTTACTTGCGTCAGGGGTTTAATTGCGGTGTGCATGGAAACGAGTGTAATTAGCCGGCGCTCACTTCCCCGCCGGCCAGCTAACGACCAGCATCCCCTCCGCTCTCTCTCTCTCTCTCTCTCTCTCTCTCTCTGTCTCCCTCACCCTCTCTGTCTCTCACTCTCTCTCACTGTATCTCTCTCTCCCTCTATCCCC
Source organism: Nannobrachium achirus (assembly GCF_963921795.1). Classification (NCBI taxonomy): domain Eukaryota; kingdom Metazoa; phylum Chordata; class Actinopteri; order Myctophiformes; family Myctophidae; genus Nannobrachium; species Nannobrachium achirus. The sequence goes on along the minus strand of NC_137824.1, from coordinate 23,366,256 downwards.
CCACTTCTGTTCTCACGCCTGTCGCCACGACGACAAGCCTCACTTCTCCATTGTTTCCCGCTGCTTGAGAGAACAAAGGCGACTATTAGCTCCCAGAGAGACGAGACGAGAGGCGGAAATGGAGGGGGGGGGGGGGGGGGTGTATTGCAGAGAGACGAGTTTGAAAGAACCGGGGAGGGAGGACAGAGAGAGAGAGAGAGAGAGAGAAGAGATAGCACAAGTGAGGAAGAGTTTGAGAGAATTACAAAAAGGCTGGGAGGAGGAGGGCAGAGAAGGGAAAGAGGGAGAACACATGAACAAGAGTTTGAGAGAATTGTAGGAGGAGAGACAGAATGCAGGATGAGGAGGGCATCTCCGGGGAGAAGGAAGAGAGGTTTTTAAATTATTATCATTTTTCACTTGAGGAGCGAAAAGTGAGATGGAACAAGTTCTTAATTTAATTCCGGGAAACACGTCTACCCATCTTCTCCGCTCCAACACTTTCCTTCAATCTAACTCCTCTTTTTTTACTTGCCATCTCCCGCCCGCCCAACCCCCCCACCCCACCCTCCTCCCTTTCTTTCTCAGACCATTCCAGGCTGAACTGAAGTGTATGTGATCAGTGTGATGTGCGAGCATGTAGATGTACATGCATTATATGCCAACGCACCCCTCTCCACAGTATGCACTTAGCTGTGTGTGTGTGTGTGTGTGTGTGTGTGTGTGTGTGTGTGTGTGTGTGTGTGTGTGTGTGTGTGTGTGTGTGTGTGTGTGTGTGTGTGTGTGTGTGTGTGTGTGTGTGTGTGTGTGTGTGTATGCGAGTATGTGCGTGCGTGCGTGCGTGCGTACGCGCGCATGTGCCTGTTTAGTGTGTGAGGGTCATTAGTTGCGTGTGTAGGCGGGTAATGCGCTGTCTGAAACGACGGCCGTCTGAATGTTAACAGATTGTAACGGGAGGGGAGAGAAAGCGAATTTGGTTTCCTCAGGAAAATAGAGCAAATTACACTTTTATAGCCCTCTGCCAGCATCCCTCGGTCCTCCCATTACTCACTGGGCAGAGGGAGAAAGAGAGGGAGGCGAGGGGGAGAGAACAAGAGAGCGAGTGATTGGGAAGATGGGCTCGGTGTGGAGCAGGGCTGCTGGTGCGATTGTGGAAATGTGGGGAGATTGCATGGCCATGTTGCTAACTTCTGTTTCATTTTGTCCTTTTGTTTCTTTTCTTACTGGGGGTGCTGATGCAGGCTTGTGTTTATCCCATTAAGACCTGAGGACGATTCTGCAAAATGTCTCCTGAATCCTAATGGTTTTTCTGAAAAACGTGTGTTTCTCGGTTATACCCTGAGTGCAAGGCATTGAAGGCAATATAATCTTAGCCCAGCCCCCTGTAGATACCTTTTGGGGAATACTAAACCCATGTTAAGAGTACAGGTTTTGGAATTTGTGGAGTTATCTCTTTCTAAATTGGATTCTTTCTTTCTTTTTTTTAGGTTTCCTCACATTTGCAGAAACTTAAAGGGATGATTTTAATGAGGTCCAACACTATTAGGTCTTTCCAACTAACTGAATGTGGATATTAGAGTTGTTAAGCCATTCATCATTTTTATTGGTGATGTAACGGCACTGCAATACCAAAGCATTGTCTTGAGTTTAAATTCATCACTCTGGTTTTGGTTAATTTGGTTAATTATGTGCATAACATTGACTCATGATCTAAATAAAATGTGTCTAATCCTAGCATTTCTTTGTTAATCTTGAATCTGGGCACTCCATGGAGAGTGCATACTGTATCTCCGCCAGGCTGAGTGGCCTGCTATTATATGTAAGTTGTGGGTTTGTAGCTCTCAGGATCTGAGGAAGCTGTTGGGGGAAATACCATTTCTATGACATATCAGTTCAACTTTTCACATTTGTTAGTTTAGTTTAGTTTTAGTGTTAGTTTTGTAAGAAATAGGCCCCCCCCACTAATTATGCTGGCCAGTTACATGCAGGCAAACAGTATGGAATATCAAAAACCAGTTTGACACTCAGAGATCATGTGTACCTAATTTGGTTGTTTCTGCAACAAAACAGTGACATTTGTAGCTTGTTGGCCCTTATGGAGCTCATAATGCTTTTTGACAACATAGTCAAGGTTCGCTATTTACCTAATTTTATGCTGTTCCATTAGTACTTGTGTGTAGCCTAATTGCTATCATTAGAAATCTGTGAGATTACACTGAATTTTGTATATCTGTGTTTGCTCTAAGAGTGTACTAATTTAGCCATGTGGGTCCATAGAGCATTAGCCTCTGTACAGCCATAGCCTTACCCTTTATTGTGGGCTCGCCTGGAAGGCGAGCACACGTATGTTATCTTCATTATTTATATACTAGTCAGTATCTCCTCAATACTTTGGCGCGCTTCATCTCTTAAACGCTTACACCTTTCAACACCATTCAAATTTTTATGTGTTCAGCTTACTGAGGACAAGTGTGCTTGTATTTTTGGTTTTGAAATGTTTTGTAGTATAAATATAAAAAAATAAAAATGTTTAACTTTAAGCACCCAATGCATTTCCAATGGGTCCCCAGAGTGGAGAGAAGGATAATAGACCCATGTTTATGTTAAGGCGCTGTGGCTGCAGTGTTCACACTTCAGATATGCTATCTATATCATTGTGTTCACACAGGTCTGCTCTCTGATTTGATCCAAATGTCTAAGCTGTGTGATGTATAAAACTATATTTATAGTTAAAACTATAAATAAATGTCCCTCTCCACTCTACTGATTACACAGCTGTGATCAAGAATCAAGTCCGGGCGATGGGATGTAAATCCCATAGCCATATATCCTAGAGCCCGCAGGGACAGTCAGCCATATTAGTGGTTGTTGTTGGTTGTCAGGGAGATATCAAAACCAATGCATTTCCAAGTCAGATCCACAAACACAATAAAAGCCATGCTCCACTCCTCAGTCTGGAGTGGCCACATAGAAGAACGCCTTGGTTATAGACATAGTGGAGGACATATGTGATCTGGGATTGTTAGCCTACAGTATATGCACTCAATATACTCCACTACAGTTGGAGTCCATTTGACAGTTGCTGGTTCCCAAACACAGAATCAAAAATGTAGATCTAGAACACATAGAATATGTACAGTACAGTAAGGTTCAGTAGAGTACAGTAAAAGTACAGTAAGGTTCAGTAGAGTACAGTAAAGTACAGTAAGGTACAGAAAGGTACAGTACAGAAAGGTACAGTAGAGTACAGTACAGTAAGGTACAGTAAAGTACAATACAGTACAGTAAGGTACAGTAGAGTACAGTAAAGTACAATAAATAGTAGAATAAAGTACAGTAAGGTACAGTGGAGTACAGTAAAGTACAGTAGAGTACAGTAAAGTACAGTATAGTAAGGTACAGTAGAGTACAGTACAGTAAGGTACAGTATGGTACAGTAGAGTACAGTATAGTATAGTACAGTAAGGTACAGTACAGTACAGTAAGGTACAGTAGAGTACAGTAAAGTACAGTAAGTTACAGTAGAGTACAGTAAAGTACAGTACAGTAGAGTACAGTAAAGTACAGTAAGTTACAGTACAGTACAGTACAGTACAGTACAGTACAGTAAGGTGCAGTACAGTATAGTAAGGTACAGTACAATACTGTAAGGTACTGTACCTTACAGTACCTTAAAGTATCCTATTTGTTGGGTTGGAACCGAGCCCACACTGTTTCGAAGGAACAGTATTTCTAGTTATTATTATTATTATTTTTTAAGATTTGTTTTGGGGCTTTTATGCCTTTATTTGATAGGACAGTAGGCTGACAGGAAATGGGGGGAGAGATGGGGAGTGACATGCGGCAAAGGTCGTCCGGATCGGGAATCGAGCCGGCGACGCCGCCAGGCATCAATGCCTATATGGTATGCGCCTGGACCAGTAGGCCGGCAGGTGCCCCGAGCTCTCTTTCAATTATTAGGAAACGTTTAAATTAGATGTAAATGGGGCGCCTGGTGGCCTAGAGGACCAGGCGCATACCATATAGGCATTGCCATTTCGGCATCAATGCCTGTCGGCGTCGCCGGTCCGATTCCCGATCCGGGCAACCTTTGCCGCATGTCATTCCCTGTCTCTCCCCCATTTCCTGTCAGTCTACTGTCCTATCCAATAAAGGCAAAAAGCCCAAAAACAAATCTTTAAAAAAATAAATAGAAATTAGATGTAAATGAGATTTAAAATTAATGCATCTATGTTGTGCAACTGGATGGCCCATTCCTTGCCTTAATGTTACAATTTTTTTAGGATCTGCAGTGGTACAAATGTAGATTGTTTCCAGGTATTATTGTTTTATTAAGAAAAAAACTAGAAAGAGCCAAGGTTGTAGTGTCTCTGATGTCATACAGTGATTTACATTTGCATGTGAATATTTTTTTCACATCTTATGAACACAGTACTTTAGTCATTCACTGTCAAAGCACCAGCTACACTGTTATTGGATGACATAGCACAAGATTTCTTAACTACTTGAACACGAGCGTCACCTATTCAGGGCATGTCATAAAAGACAAACATTTGGCTAAAATGCCGGATCGACAAGCTTCTAGATCAGCTGTTTTCAGGAGAGAGTTTTGGTATGGAGGTTTCAGGGGTGGAAACGTGAGATAAGCAAGTTCCTCTCTCTCTCTTTTCCCTCACTCCCCCCTCTACATCTTTCTCCAACTTTGTCTGTCTGGTTTTCTTACTATCTCTCTGTGCCCCCCCCCCCCCACACACACACATGAAGTAATGAACCACTAAAGAGCAGAACCTCACTGAGAAGCGTGTCTCTTATTCTCACCAGCAGCCACAGTGAAAGCAAGAGAGAGAGAGGGGTCGCGTTTGATTCAGGAATTAAAATCAGAGCTTTGTCGAAGTGAAACTGCAGTCAAGGTGGCCTCAAGGGCATCGTCTCCAGGCTGGGCTCAGACTGAGAATCCACCTGTCTGACCCGGCCGTCTCTGCACCCTCAGGCAGGGAGAAAGGGAATGTCTCTCCTTCCTCTGTATGTTGCGTTTTAACATGAGAGAGAATGCATCCCTCAGTCCCTCCTTTATGCCTCCATACGCACACCTGTCTCATGCTGCTATGCTCCCCTCTGTCCCTTTTAAACTCGCCCCCCCCCCCCCCCCCCCCTTCTATTTCCCGTCTCCATCTCCTCCCTCAGCTGACATTTGCTGTCAGCCAGCCTTATTATTGTGTCCCTGCAGATTTTTGATTAGTATCCCTCTGTCTCCCTCCTCCCTCCCCCTTCCTTAATGCCCTTCCGCACAAACAATTCTGTCCGATTACTGTATGTTTTTTTTTTCTTTTTTTTTTTCTCCAAGCAACTGTTTTTTTTTTCTTTCTCCTCCTCTGTTCCTTCTTGCCGCATTCAGTTCAGTATAATCCAATTCAGTCTATCTACCACCGTCCTGCCCTCTGTTCTCTCTTCTCCTCTCCTCTCTCTCCCCCCTCTCCCTCTCTCTCTCTCTCTCTCTCTCCACTCCTGTGTTTTTAAAGGTCAAGTCTACCTTTTCTTTCCTCGCTCCCTCCGTCTCTTGCCCCCCCCCCCCCTTCACTTCCAACTTTCTACTGCAGTATCTTTCCCTCCCAAGGTCTCAGCAGCACTGCCTTTTAATTATACTCTGTGGGCCCTCTAGCCTGTCCCTGTAGACCCATA
>NC_137824.1:23298098-23358098 GCF_963921795.1 Nannobrachium achirus | reverse complement strand
AGACAGTGTAAGAGAGGGAGAGTGTATGGAACCTAGGGATAGTGGTGGGGCTAAAGGGAGTACTGTACTGACAGTGAAGGCATGATGCTGGAGACCTGATGAGAGGTAGCAGGGAGGAGAGAGAGATGCACAGATAGATATCCAGGGAGGTGAAGTAATGATGGACAGATATTCAGGGGGGTGAAGCATTGCCGGACAGATATCCGAGAGGTGAAGCATTGACGGACATATCTCTAGGGAGGTGGAGAGATGGGCAGATATCCAGAGAGAAGATGTGTAATAGACTTTAAAAAAAGACCCAGCTGTATCTATTTTCAGCACAAGATCGACTGGCAGGTGCATTTAATGGTGTAGCTTAACTACATACCGTATGTTATGTTATGAGATTAGGTTTATTTATTGATCCCCGAAGGAAAATCGAGGTGTTACAGCAGCATAATGTGATAAAAAATAAATCTACCAGTCAATACAAAAAAACAATACTCAACAGTACGCAAGACACCTTCATATTCATAGCCTTACACATACACTCATACCACAGACGACATCCGCACATGGACACAATCACACATGAGCAAAACTGACACAGAACCACATACTGTAGGGAGAGTGTTCTCCTGCGTTGTACCGTCTGATGACACTCGGCACAGAGGTCTGTACCGCTTCGTCTTCATCTGCCGTAAAGCGAGCCTCTGGCTGAGGGCGCTCACCCTCTTCTGCAGCTCGCCATAGAGTGGATGGGACGGCCTATCCAGAATGGAGTAGTTTGTTCCGCATCCTCCTGTCTGCAACCACCTTCAACCCATCCATCTTTTGGCCAACAACAGAGCTGGCCTTCTTGATGATCTTATTGAGCTTTATGCAGCTCCCAGGCCTTGATGCCATGGCACCTCCCCCGCATGCCACAGGTTAGAACAGGACGCTCACTACTACAGACTGATGGAACATCCTCATTAGCCTGCTGCACACATTTAAGGATTCAAGCCTCCTTAGGAGGTACAGCCTGCTCTCTCCCTTTGCTGTAGACAGCCTCGAAGTTGTCTTTCCAGTCCAGGTCTTTGTTCGAGTGGACGCCCATGAAGCAACAACTTGCAACATATTATGTTTTGCACGAAATGCTATTGGCCTTGTACAAAGAGATTACATTAAATTAAAATTGCACATTTTGGTGTGCGTGACTGCGTGCATAATGTTTTCTCAACAAATGAACATTTCCTCAGAATAACACGCCTTTTGTATGATGATGCTTCATTTCATGGGAGTGAGCGGCTGCTGATTTGAAATTGAATGAATCTTACGTTTAGGGTAGCTTGAGGATCTGCATGAGTAGCGTAACCTTCTCCTTCAGGCTGCCTCTGAATACAGTTTTTCATCTGGTTTTAGAGCGAAAATGCTGACTCTGCTGCCACACTTGAATGACAGAAGTCACCTTCGCCCAGTCGGCTATGTTATATTTCAGGAAATATGTTAAATTATATAAAAAAAACTAATAGCACGTCCAGGGAGATGGAGGGGAGATGTACTGATTTCTAGAGAGATGGAGGAGAGATTGACAGATACCCAGAGGTGTGTAGGAGAGATGGACAGATATCCACAGAGGTGAGAGCAATGCTGGATAGATAATCCAGGGAGGTGGATGAGAGATGGACAGGCACTCAGACACATGGAGGAGAAATGGACAGATATCCATAAAGATGGAGGAGATGTAGACAAAATATCCAGAGAGGTTGACGAGAGATGGACATATATCCAGAGAGATGGAGGAGAGAGGACAGATACATTGGTCACTTGTCTTAGTTCATACATATTCTCAATTTCCTTTGTTCCTTCGTCCTTAACATTACATGGATAGAACTGTGTGTGCGTGCGCGCATGCGTGCGTGCGAACCTTCTGAGCTGTAATCTGTTCCACCTCTTTCTTAACTCTCTGTGCGTAGTGTCTTTCGCTCTGTTGCTCACCATCTCCAGCAACTTTGTGTGTAGACTGATACAGTATGTCTATTTTTATATGTATGTCTCTACCACTTTCTCCCCCTCGCCGTGTGTGTTGTGCATGCGTTGTGTGCGCGCTGAGCAGTTAGATAGTTGGTTAAATTTTAATAGTGCTGCCATCTCTGGGTGGTTTCTCAGTGAGGGCCAATGCGGACTGACACACTCACTGAGCCGTGATAAGAGACAAGACAGATGGGGAAAAGATAGCTCTCTCTTTCACACACACACTCTCTCTCACACACACACACACACACACACACACACACACACACACACACAGGAGTAGATCGAGTAAACCACAGAAGTTGTTTGGCCTAGAACAAACTGGTTGACCACAAGGGGCTGTTAAATAAGTAATGTGCTGTTTTATAGGCCCCTCAATGTGGGACCCAAATTTAGGGTAGATGATTGTTGTTGTCTTTTTTTAAATTTGCTCCTATCGCAAACTTTGGAAGGCAATCATAGCCAATCAGAATGGAATATGAAATATCCCAAATGATTGGCCTGGCATAGGTCATCTGGCTGACTCTACCTCCTTTTTACGCATTGGCATGTCATTCTGCACTAACACACACAACAAAGTCGTATTTTTATTTCTTTATTTTGATCAAATTAGTATTTCTCTGATATCAATTCCAAGGCTTGTTCACACCTCAGACTATGTGGCTTGTCATGTCACTTAAAAAAGAAAGGAAGACAGAAGTCTTGTTTCCCGCTTCTTTCTCTGCTCTGTTCTTTCTGTGCTCCCTTTTCCTTTACGACTCACATCAGTCATTACACCTTCCTTCTCTGCAAATATGGAACACAATGCAAATTTTTGACTCTGACTTCATGTTTCCAGAAAAAGCTGCCGCTGTCATGGCGTCAAGCATTTTTAGCTCCATCAGTCCTAGAAAAACCTTCCTGCAGGGACCCGCACTGGGGTAGGAGGAGGACAGAGGACGCTCTCTGGAGTGTGTGTGTGTGTGTGTGTGTGTGTGTGTGTGTGTGTGTGTGTGTGTGTGTGTGTGTGTGTGTGTGTGTGTGTGTGTGTGTGTGTGTGTGTGTGTGTGTGTGTGTGTGTGTGTGTGTGTGTGTGTGTGTGTGTGTGTGTGTGTGTGTGTGTCATATTCGTTTCTGTTCCTTGATTGTTTTGATTTGCTCAGCCTCACAGTAGCCTGATTGGCAACGTATCAGCCCATGGGTCTAAGCACACTGTGAGATTGTGTGTGTGTGCCTAGACCACTCCCAGAGAGAGAGGCCAGCAGACAGATGTTCATGCTGAGGATTTTCTTTAGCGTATTAAATCTAAATTGTATCTCTTTTTATTTGGTCACTTCAGAGCCGGAGGGAGGCAGGGGAAGGTCTGTTTCGGAATAGATCCGCTGTAATCATCTATCAATAACACTATGTGGCAGCCCTGCGGCAGTCCAGCTAATCATTGATAAGATTCACCCATTCCCAGGTTTCCCACACAGCAAGGGGCTGGAGTTGCCAGATAATGCTTGTCATCACCCCGCAGCTACTTTAGTTTGACTGTGATCCAGGCTCAGTGATATGGTTGCAACACCTGCAGCATGGCTAACAAAGAGAGCAGGTCACAGACACGTGCATGCACATTGCACGTTGTCCATCGTGTCTTCTCTGTGACATGCTCTGAGATCACAGTCCTCAGGGCTGTTATAACGTCAAGCAGTGATGAAAGTCCTGACGTCAAAGCCACGTCCTGTGTTCATAAAGTAATGTTCCCATCCAAAAATCACATAGACTATCACACATAACAAATTATTATGAGTGATACAGAGCCACCTCCGTGACAGAGTTTTGAACGCAGTTCTTATTATCAGTAACTGATCAAACTGATTAACAAATAATAATAATGAAGAAATAGAAATGTACCGTATTTCATCACTAAGAAAGAGGCCTTGTGTGTGTATGATTGAGGCCACGTCCACGTCTCATCAGAGCCAGCCCCTCTCAAACCATATTCAACCTGTCACACTCTCTCTTTCTCTCTCTCCCTCTTGTGGTCGCCTCACTATCCCTTATTATTCTCCCAGGCCTAGTGTTCCCCTCATCTTCTTCTTACTTTCTTTTGCCCCATCTCGTCCTTTTTCTCTCCTCCACTGTCCAGCACACACCTCTCCTCTGCGTTCCCTTCTCCCCTCATGTCTCTGACCACATCCTCTCACACTTGTCGTCTTCTTTCATCACCTGTTCACTCATCTCTTCTCTGTTTTCTTACTATGTAACTGATGACTTATTCTCCTTTTTTATTACTGATGACCTATACATTTCATTTTCTCATCTCATGGGTAATTGGGTAATTTTACCCTCTTAAGTGTTTACTCCCCGCCCCACCCGTTTTATTTTCTTGCTCCTCCCCTCTCCTATCCGCTCCTTCGCCCTCTCTCCTCTTCTCCTCCCTTCCCTGCTCGTCTCCTTCAGCCTCCCTTCCTTCTGCTGTGCCTTCTCCTGTCCTTCTGCTCTGCCCTCTCCTGTCCTTCTGCTCTGCCCTCTCCTGTCCTTCCTTCACTTCTCCTTTGCCCTCGCCTCTCCTCCCTCTGTGAGGTTGTGATGATGGGAGAAAAAGCCATGGTGACAGGAACCAGAAAACAGCCCTATCTCCTCGCCTCCAGATGGACAGACTTTTTCAAGTGTGTGTGTGTGTGTGTGTGTGTGTGTGTGTGTGTGTGTGTGTGTGTGTGTGTGTGTGTGTGTGTGTGTGTGTGTGTGTGTGTGTGTGTGTGTGTGTGTGTGTGTGTGTGTGTGTGTGTGTGTGTGTGTTCCTGCAAGCGGTGGCTGACATTTTGAAGGGCAAAACTCTCTCCTGCTATCCAAGTCCTTCTTTGTCTCAAGGCCTAGCCCAGGGGGTTGATGGGACCCAGCATAACTGGACCTCAACTTGCCTCTCTGCCATGCGTGTGTGTGTGTGTGTGTCCAAGCATGTGTGCCAATCTTTCCACCACACGAACAAGTCACAATTGCTAATCAGGCCTGCAAGGCTCGCCCAGAGAGAGAGAGAGAGAGAGAGAGAGAGAGAGAGAGAAAATTGGAGAGGAGTGGCGATTGAGCAAGTGAGTGCTTTATTTGGTCCTCTTCACTGAAGCAGAGATAAAGACGAGTGAAGGAATGGACGGACGAGCGAGAGAACAGATTAACGGTGTACGTATGTGCGTGCACTCTCGCCTGCCTGATGACGAGCTGTTAACTGTCCTCTGTGGCATGACACGTGTACACCTCTATTTCTCTCAAACCCCCCCTCTCTCTCCCCCTCTCTCGTTCTCATTCTTTATCTCTCCATAAGGCGATAATGAATATTTGAGACTGACAGGCGCACTGTTCCAATTCCTTTGTTTCCCCAGGACAGAATGTACTTCTAGGGGTTAATGTGCGTGTGTGCAACTATCCTGATTGGAATTAGAGACTTTTCATTCACACACACACACACACACACACACACACACACACACACACACACACACACACACACACACACACACACGTGCGTGTGAAAACTGCATAGCTCTGAATATGTCACACACAGCCCATGTGTCAAGGTGACACCTGATGCAGTGATGATAATAACCAGTAAGACTCCCTAATCGGGAGATAAGCGACCGTTGGTCGCTTATCTCCACAAATATCACAACCTCCACCTCTCACGTCATACGGGTAGCCATAGTTACACCTGGAATGTTGAATCTCCATATATGGAGATAACCTACGCATCACACAAAGTCTGACCTCACCAGCCCATACTTGGGCATGGACGACTTATATCTCCATATACGGAGATGGCCATATATGGAGATACAATGACATCACAGAGTCCACAGCTGATGATGTGGCGTGATGTCATACAATACACAAACAAGCCCTATATAAAGGGGCAATTCTCACCAGGGAAGAGAGCATTGCCTGGAATGTTGAATCTCCATATATGGAGATAACCTACGCATCACACAAAGTCTGACCTCACCAGCCCATACTTGGGCATGGACGACTTATATCTCCATATACGGAGATGGCCATATATGGAGATACGATGACATCACAGAGTCCACAGCTGATGATGTGGCGTGATGTCATACAATAAACAAACAAGCCCTATATACTGATGCGATACGATGACATCACAGAGTCCACAGCTGATGATGTGGCGTGATGTCATACAATAAACAAACAAGCCCTATATACTGATGCGGAGATATGAGCAGGGCAAAGGTGTGACGTGTGACGTGTGACCGACCGACCGACGGACGGACGGCCGGTGGAGGTTTTCATAGTAAACTGCTCCCTGACGGTCGCAATAATTAAAACTAGAAATAATGCACCGTGATTGTATGCCTCCACCAACCAGTTGCAGTTTACATCATGTCTGCCCAGACTCATATGTTATGTAAGGCTTTTTTTTTAAAATGTGTATTGTTTTATGTATGTAGAGATTCCCTCAAGGCTTGTTGAGATATCATGTTCACAAGAATGGGAAAACTTAATGCATGAAAAGAATGCATGACATGACGAGAGTTTTCTGGAATAGAATTATGAGCCCATTATTCATTTATATATACTGTATGACTCCCTCATACATATTAAGACACACACATGCACAAGCAAAAGGACACATTCTGCATGTTTGCCATATTCTGCCCACAGCAAGGGGAAGCAAACATGTAAGACGAAAGATGGAAATCCTCTGTGCAGTTCCCTCTCCTCCCCCTAGAGGGTGCACTGAGCTGTGTGGGACCGGTATGCCATCAAGGACCTTCACACAGAGAATAACATACTAACAGTACAGAAACCTTATCAAAAACACTAGATTTACCGGAATTTGTTTCCCTCTTTTTCTCTCCCTCTCACTGAGTGTGTTCCATTCGTTTTTCTCACTGTCTCTGGTTTTCTCTTTCTGTCTCATCACTCTGTCTGTTTTTCTCTCTCTGTATCTCTTCCTCTCTGTCTCTATTTTTGATCAGTTTGTCTCTCGCACTCTCCGTCTCTCGCCATCTAGCTCTGTCTGTCTGTGTCTGTCTCTCCCTCACTCTCTCTTTATATTCACACTCTCTCTCTCTCTCTCTCTCTCTCTCTCTCTCTCTGACATTCTTTTTCTCTCGCTCTGTCTCTTGTTGACTGTCTTTCTCTCCATGTGTAAATTGTTTTCTGCATCACTCTTTCTCAGTATCGCTTTGGGCTTCACTGTGTGTGTGTGTGTGTGTGTGTGTGTGTGTGTGTGTGTGTGTGTGTGTGTGTGTGTGTGTGTGTGTGTGTGTGTGTGTGTGTGTGTGTGTGTGTGTGTGTGAGACAGAGAGAGTGTGAGACGTGTTGCGTGTTGTTGTGGCTAGGTCTGCCCATTCCGGCATATTTGGGCCTGTCTGTGTCCCCTGGGCTGTGAAGGACATAGCAGGGGATGGTGAGTCAGGTGTGTGTGTGTGTACGACTGAGACGTTTTGTAGCAGTCAAGGTCACCTCCAATATGAGGTAGATGAGAGACATGGAACATTTTTATCCTGACCCTATCCTTTCTCCTCTCTCCCCTCTTTACTTCACCCCCCCCCCCCCCCCCCTCCAATCACCTTTGTTTGCCTTTTTTTAACGAGCCCTTCTTATCTCTTAATGTTTTACCGTCTTCTCTCCATTTGTAAATACTGCCCTGCTAGTACTGCCTCCATCCTCTCGCTCTCTTTGATTCACTCTTTCACTTTCTTATTCGATTTCCCATCTCTTTTATTCTACCCATCTCCCTCCCTCCCTCTCTCACACACACTCTCCTTCCCTCCTCCCCTTCCCTTCTCTCTCTCTCCCTCTTCCTTTTGTAATTAGCTGGTGTAATTGCTGTAGTAAATCTTCACTGCTGTCCCAAGGAGAGTGGTTGATATAGGGCTGATTTAATAAGCACAGCATAGCAACTCACCTCTAGCTGTGTGTGTGTGTGTGTGTGTGTGTGTGTGTGTGTGTGTGTGTGTGTGTGTGTGTGTGTGTGTGTGTGTGTGTGTGTGTGTGTGTGTGTGTGTGTGTGTGTGTGTGTGTGTGTGTGTGTGTGTGTGTGTGTGTCTGTCCTCTGTTGTTTGCAATGGGGATTTATGAGCTGTTTGTGTGGTTTCAGCAGGTGGGTATATGAGTTCAAGGTGATGCTGTGTCTGTGTGTCGACTGTAGCGCACCTTATCAGCAATGCAGGCAGCATAGCCTGCGTGTGTGTGCGTGCGTGCGTGCGTGCACTTTTGGATGTGGGTTTGTGTGTACATATATTTGTGTGTATGTGCATGCTTCATCAGTGATGCCGGTATGTGCGGCGTGCGTCATCACTGTAGACCTTCACGGCCAGGAGAGCAGAGGGAGGTCAGAACGGCCCTGAGAGAATATATCTCTCTCTCTCTCTCACACGCGCATGCACATCTACACACACACACACAAGCGTGCGTGCGCACGCACACCACCGCTCTCCTACTCTTCACCTCATCAAACACCCATATTCAATGTATTTCCTGTCACTTGCCTTTCATTGACACCCATAGACATTGACACCTGTGCACACAACACACACACACACACACACTTACTCTATGTCCTAGGGTTGTACGTGGTGATGTGAAGGTAATAAGCAGTGTAACCAACCAGGTATTAGCTGTGTTTTATGTCCTTTGGCAGCAGTACACCAATGTTTCCAGTAGAGGGCACTGTGACTCCACACATAAACTGTTGGTTCACTGAGAGAAGACCCACACTCCTGTTGATAACATGTAAAGATAATCACTAGAAGAGGTCATTGGTGTTGAAATACGTTTATTAAGTTAAGGGGAAGAACATCTATTTTATTTCCTCTTTTGGAAGTGTATTGAAACATTGAGGAGAGGTTGTATTGGCTGTTATGGGCTACCTATTTTATTTAGCATTCACAGCAATTAGGTCTTGCTCAGATGTGGACTTTATATCTAATTTTAGTCACCACTGAGACAGAATTTATTTCTTTCCTTTAAAGATGCTGTTTGTTATCAGAATATAACTTATATAACTATCAGCCCCCACCTTCACGTATTGTGACCTGCTGGTCAATATCTGAAAACTGATACATTATTGATTTCAGCTGTTCTAATTCCAAACATGTAAGTTAATTTTAGGATACAGGATAAACAAGTAAAATTGGAAGTATTGAAGTAAAGACATCAGCCGGGAAACTTCAAACTGAAACACCGAATTGAAGCTGAAATTGGCAACCCTCCTGAACATTTATGCTATTTTCTGTTCATTAAAGAGACAGAGAGACAAACACAAGGATTAGTATCAGAATATAGAGCTTTAACTTTTTCCACACGCAAAAAAAAATATGTTTTGTTTAGAAACATCACTACCCGCCATTTTTACACAAAAAAAATGCGATGATATTGTTTTGGATTATTTAGTACTAGTGTTGTACTGTTATCATCCTAGGTGGTAAGACTGATATGATAAAATGAATGAATATAAAAAAAAATCATTCATTCTCACACACCCTTTCATCCATCATAAAGTTAAAAGACAAAAACAAAATCTATTTTCAAAGTCATAATAAAATAAAATAAAATAATATGTAAAAGTTTGGTGGTGTTTATGACCGCATAAAAACTCATTTAAACAAAGCCAGCAGACCCAGTGTGAAATAAAAACGAAGACATTACATCATTCTGATGTTCGGGTTATTTTAAGTATCATTGTTGGGGCTCCTTATCCACCTGGAGAGCAGATTTATGGGGTTGAACACCTGATTTTAGGTCAGTGGAGAAACTCTGGAGCCGCAGTGGCACCGTTCATGCACCAGGGGTGCGCAAGTGAGCAGGGTCTTAGCCCCACCCCCGTACCCTCCCCCTGCATCCTGGCCCTCCCACATCCTGCCCCCGCTCCCCCTCCTGTCTGCCCCACCCTGCCATCTGGTCCTGCTCACACACGCACGCGCGCACACACACACACACTGCCAGGAATCCTTTCTCTCTGCTTCCTTTCACAGTGGAAAAACAGGATGAAGGGGCTCTTTCAGTCCCAATGTTACCGTGGAAACCCCCTTATTCTTCTGCTGTCAAGCACACTTAGTCTATCTCACGCACACACACACACACACACACACACACACACACACACACACACACACACACACACACACACACACACAGATACAAGCGGTGACAGAATGTTGGACTTTTAAAGTTTAAAGGGACCAAGTTTCAGCTGTCCTTTTGTCTACCATAGTTTTGGCCTTCTGTTTAGTTTGGACAAAGACGCACATGGCTGCCCCCCCCTCCCTTCCTCCCCCGTTCTCACTCTCTCGCTCACTCGTCTTTCTTTGTCTCATTTCATCGTCCATATATAGACAATGTAAAGTTTCCACACTAAACTTAGTTCAACTTTATAAACTACAGGACAGTGCATCTTTATTGAAGTGAAAACTTTGCCCAAAGTACATTTCTACTCCCCCACATCTATCTACACACATACACACACTCTCACGCACGTACACTCACACACACACACAAATGGCTGATGAGTCAGTCTGGTGAAATTCTAAACCTTCTCTTCTCCTCTGTTCCAGTGTGGTTGAACTCTGAGCGCTGGAATGTTTGTTGAAGGGGGGAAAGGAAAGGGGAGAAAATGTTTAGTTTAAAAGTTATATAAAAGTTTGAAGCTGCTCTTCCACTGGCTCGCCACTGGAGGGCCCACCACACACACACATACATACACAAGCGCGCACACACACAAGCGCACACACACACACACACACACACACACACACACACACACACACACACACACACACACACATACACACACAGACACACAATGGAGCCTGTCATCTGCAAGCTTTTAGCGAGTTTAAAAATAAACCACAGCAAAAGCAGGGAGTGGTGATGAGAGGATGAAAAGAGAGAGAGAAAAAGGAAGAAAAGAAAAGGAGAGAAAGAAAGAAAGAGTGGGGGGGGGAGGTTATGATTTCTCGGATGGGGTTGGAATTGTTGTGCTCAGAGTTGTGGTTACAGCTAAAAGAGTGGTTAAAGATGAAATGTACGTTCTTTCTCCTTCTCTTTCCTCCCACACGCACGTCCTTTTCATCACTTTGTTTATCTACCTTTTCCACTGTGCCCCCCCCCTTCCCCCCCGGTCTCCCTTGGAGGCTAGGCGAGCCATTACCTCCAGCAACACCACTCAATTTCTCCTTTTAAGGAGCGAGGGAGAGAGAGATAGAGGACGAGAAGAGAGCGGGGGATGAGGAGGTGGAGGGGGAGTGGGGGGTGAAGGACACACACTCAGGTCTGCTGACTGATAAACAGACAGTTCTTTGTGTGGACGGACACACACTAACGCTCCCTCACACTCACACACACTTAGTTATATATTGACGGGGATCACTGCATGACTTGGCTCGTCATGACTCACACAACCCCCCCACTCTTAATTAAAAACAGGAGTTAGAACTGAAAGAATTTGGTTACACACGCACAAACACACTAGCGCGCGCACGTGCACCCCACACACGCGCACACACACACACACACACACACAAACACACACCCAACTCAATGCCAGGCAGCTGTTGGGGAGGCGGGGGAGGGGTGCCAGGAAAAAGGGAGTTTGTGTGTGTGTGCGTGCATGTCTCTGGACAAAGAGGCCTTTTTTGTGTGAGGGGGTAACGGACTGGCAGCTGGAACCGTAAAACATGTGGATGTTAATACACTGTCTTGAATGTGTGTGTGTGTGAGTGTGTGTCTAATCATACGTGTGTGTGTGTGTGTGTGTGTTCCATGTTTAGCTGTTTCTGCCGCTGTCATCTCCTCTCCTCTCTCTCCTTCCCCCACGGTGACTAAGAGCTGCTGCGGCCGCAGTGCTTCATAGCCGCCACCGGGGGCAGCATAGGCTCACAAATGAATAGCCTGTGCATGTGGAAAGCCAGAGTGCGGCCATTTTACAATCGGCACAGCAGACCCCATTTTATGAATCAGTCATGATGTCAGCATAGCTAGACTGGGTGTGATTGGCTAGAGCGCAGCCAGCACTGTAGTGTAGGCGATATGGATGTTATAGACACACACACACACACACACACACACACACACACACACACACACAACCGTCCTCTCTCTCCATCTCTCTGGTACACACACACTCTCACACTGTCCCAGTGACACAATGCTTAGGTTTATGTGTGTCACAAAGTAACTGGATTAAGTCACAGTATGGGATTATATGCTATGTCCAGATTTGGCCCAGAGCTCCACTGTGTTGGCATGTGCTGTGCACGTGCACGCATACATGTAGCATGTGAACATGCATGCATACGTGTGCATGCGTGTCTAAATGCAGAAGTGCATCTCTTGTGTGGCCCGCAAATGTTTATTTAATTCTGTCTGTCATTATCTCAAATCTGGAGGATTCATTGAACACTTGAACACCTCCAGATTTTACTGTGTGAGATGTTCTCTGGCCCTCTGTCTTTTTCTAAAGATTCGTTTTTTGGGCTTTTATGCCTTTATTCGATAGGACAGTAGTCTGACAGAAAATGGGGGGAGAGATGGAGAGTGACATGCGGCAAAGGTCGTCCGGATCCGGAATTGAACCGGCGACGCCGTCAGGCATCAATGCCTATATGCAATGCCTTATGTGGTATGCGCCTGGACCAGTAGGCCAGCGGGGGCCCAGCCCTCTGTCTTTTTTTAAACATCCTTCTGTTTGTCACAACAACTCACCATCCAAGTCATTTCCTTTGGGGATCTACAGGACCCTTCAGCTTGATATTGTGTGTGTGTGTGTGTGTGTGTGTGTGTGTGTGTGTGTGTGTGTGTGTGTGTGTGTGTGTGCGTGTGCGTGTGCGTGTGTGTGTGTGCGCGCGCGCGCATGCAGTTTTGTCTCTTTGTGTATGATGCTTCCTCATGATGTTTCCTCCCTGCTGTCCTGAAGGATGTTCCCTGTGTGTGTGTGTCTGTGCGCGTGTGTGTGTGTGTGTGTGTGTGTGTGTGTGTGTGTGTGTGTGCGTAAAATGGTAGATTTCCTGTCATGGTTTCCTGCACTCAGCAGGCGAGTGCTGGACACACAATAGTATTTATGATCTATACATGACTGATACACACAGTCGCCCATTACACACATGATATAACTCACATGATATCCAGCCGGTTAACATACACAATACAGCGACTGTGTAATTGTCACCGGCAAGCAGATTAAAACTTCATAACGAGCCTCGGACAGAGAGATAAGCATGACTGATAGGAAGTGATTCACTGGGAGAGACAATGGGGCTCAGTGAGGCAACAGCAGACTGACTACACTGTGTGTGTGTGTGTGTGTGTGTGTGTGTGTGTGTGTGTGTGTGTGTGTGTGTGTGTGTGTGTGTGTGTGTGTGTGTGTGTGTGTGTGTGTGTGTGTGTGTGTGTGTGTGTGTGTGTGTGTGTGTGTGTGTGTGTTAGTTACTATACTTGTGAAGACCAAATGTCCGCACAAGTACAGTAGAATTTGAGAAATAGACATCAGGGCCATTTTCCTGGACCTAAGAAGATTGTTCGGTTTAGTTTTTATCGTTAAAAAATGTGTTTAAAGATAGGTTTACAATTTGGAAAATGATCAGGTTAGGATGTGAGGTCAGGTTTAGGTGTTAGGGTTACAGTTATCCCTATTAAATATTTGGCGTGGTGATGTCACACACCAACAAACAGCAGATCTACAAGCTGACAATGTGTCCAAGTTTTGAACTATTTTCTGGTTATTGTTCAGCTATTTTCCTTTCCATTTCCATTTCTAATTCTGTCCTCAAAGTTTGATGTCCTCACAAGTATAGTAATACAAACGTGTGTGCGTCCGTGTGTTCCATCTGAAGGGTCCAGCAAAGATACAGGGAGCTTGTTAGCAGAGTGGCCGACTTGACTGGCCTGTGTGTGTACGTACTGTTCAACTGAGTGGATGAGGGGAGACAAGTTCAGCTTGTTAACAGACTGGCTGACTGAGTGTCTTCTCCTCTCCCACTGAGACAAAGCCCTGCTTGACTGGACGGACAGATGGACAGATGGATGGACGGATGACTTGTTTTCTACTCCACACAAAGTCTGTGTGACTGTGGAGAACCACGAACAGTGTGGCTGTGTGCAAAGCGGAGCCACTGAAATGCACGGCTAGCATATGCCGTCAGTAATCTAATCTACTACAGCGTAATGTAACAGTTCTCACTGAGAAAAACAAAGAACTGAGGTTCGCAGGCTGAGAGAAATAATGAATGCATGTGTAACACTGGGAGAAAAAAAGACCATAACTTTTAACACCTTGTTTTTCAGTACAACAAGATACCGTTTTTAATATCTAAATAGAGTTTAATTAATTTGCCAAGACGGCAGTGAATTAGCACATTCCACAAGGTCTCTTAGAGGAGGATATCTACTGTCTGGTTTTGAAACCAATTGATTTAGTTTATCAGAACATGATAATATGTAGACATACTTGCGTGCGTGCGTGCGTGCGTGCGTGCGTGCGTGTGTGTGTGTGTTACTGTTAGGGATGAGACGATATGCGATATTATCGTTTATCGTGATAAAAACACTTGTGATAATCGTATTGTGGAGATTTAATTTATCGTGATATCGTCCTCCATAATGCACTGGGATCAATTAACTTTTTATTTGCCGAGCTGCATATCCAGTACCACTTAAACCCTCTATATTTGGTAAAAGGTACTTATAATATACGTACTTGATACAGTCTTTTTCTCACACTCTATTAAATGTATTTGCGACGCGCTGTGAGCTTTTAGATCTGCTATTTTTAGGCAAATGTCCCGTCCCACGATAATGGATTTTGATTATCGTGATAATATCGTAAATCACGATTTCTTTTGTCACAATCATCGTGATATGACATTTTCATATCGTCCCTTCCCGTGTGTGTGCGTGAGTGTGTGTGTGTGTGTACTAGTGCCAAATAGCAGTCTGGTTTCTTTGTCTCACTCCAGACATCTTGGCTCATCTCGGTAAAACACTTAATGTTAGCCAGTATGAGGTCATCGGCAGCCAATAGGAGCAGGTGGGCAGCCAGAGAATAGGGCTGTAACATTTATTTGCATTGTTTCCTAGGATATGTGTGCGTGCGTGCGCGTGAGTGAATGAGTGTGGGAAACTGATTGAACACATGTCTGGCTGCTGTCCAGGCCGTGATCCTTGCTTCCTGTTCTGTCTGTGAAGAGGAGAAAAGAGGGACAGAGAAAAGGAGAAATGACAGAACCCTACAGATAGATTCAGAGAATTAAACAAAGAGTTGAGAGGAGACAGAGTGATGGATAATGGAATAAAAGCTAAATCACATACTAATCTCAGCCGGTTTTCAAGCTCACAATGCATCTCCTTGTGTGTTTTGTGAGCTTCATCTGATATTTTCAACCTGCGGCGACTCCTTTATGAGTTCAACACCACCCTACAGATAGATTCAGAGAATTATAAAAAGAGTTGAGAGGAGACAGTGATGGATAATGGAATAAAAGCTATATCACATACTAATCTCAGACGGTTTTCAAGCTCACAATGCATCTCCTTGAGTGTTTTGTGATATTTTCAACCTGTGACTCCTCCTTGAGTTCAACACCAGCTCATGTACATATAAGGCCTTAAATATTGTCCTCATGAAATGCCATCTTAGTAGAGACTTCTTGAGTAATTTGATCTTTTTTTCTTTTAACTTTGGTTGAACTTAGGGTTCCCTACCAAAGAGCACTGTCATCACAGATATTCACAGACATGTTCTGATTTTCTTAAACTTGATTATGTCATCTTTAGCTCTATTATCCTATTACAGTGTATTGCACTGTGCTATTTGTTCAAGCCCATATGCTTGTAGATCCTCTCCTCCACATATATTTCTCATCACATTTCATCCTCACTTACACAATACATTCATCCTCAGTCACAATCCTGACCTTGTCGGAACAATTAAATGTCAAGTGTACCTCTGTCACATGTTTGTGTTGCGGGTCCATGTGTCCACTGTATGCCTACTTTTTGTGTGCACACACATAGCCATGAACCCAACTGTGGGTCTTTACTGCCTCACAGCCATCAAATGTCCAACCCTATTATCTATTGGTCTCCGCTAGCTGGGCATCAGGGGACTCCTTCCCCGGACCTTATGGAGCTATTTCACTATAGTAGTTCCACGCCATCCCTTGCCACTGATTGAGTCATCCCCAGACCTCCATGACACCACACGGCTGGGGGAGAGGGGAAGTCTGTCAGCCTCCATAACAATCTCTCTCTGGACCTGCTGACTCTCTACACACTCATTCCACCCCATTTCATTCTGTTTCAAGGACATTTAACTCATCTCCCAGCTGCCACCTCCTTACATCTTAAGAGACCCTATGGGTCCAATTGTACAATCTTGGAGTTGAATTAGCAACATTATTTATATCCTGTCTACCATTGTAAACCATCATTAACAGAACTCTGCTTTTCCTTCTTTTTCCAATATACTCCCATTGTCATCTCTCTACCTATATCTATCTCTCACTCGCTGCAGCCAAAAAGGAACAGGATGGTGGTGAGGAGAAACAGACACAGAAGAAGAAAGTAAAGGAGTTGAAGGTGCTCGACTCCAAGACTTGCCAGAACCTCTGTAAGTCTACAAGCAGTCCCCAGAACAGTGGTTTAGTATTCATTCATTGTTTAGATGGTTTCTCCTTTTCTGTCCTTCGTCATTATGGCGACAGCATAATCGTTTTCAGTGGTTTGGTCGTGGACAGGTGTTGGTCCACGTCCACCAAACAACACACCTCTCGTTTTTGAGGTGGTATGTTTTGGAGGTGCTCCGAGATGAACACGTCTCAACTTTAACTGCACCTTGCCACATGTTAACATCACCCCATGATCGAGCAAATCACTTCACCAAAGAAGAGGGACTGTATTATGCTTAACCATAACATGATGTGCCTTGTGATACTCACAGTTGAAAAAGCAGCTACTATATGTGGTCATAGCCTGAGGGAGCTCTTAACCTACATTAACCATTTGACTTAGAATTAATAACGGCCTTGTGCTTTCCTTGAACTCATTTCTGTATTGACCTAACAGCAGTCACACAGGTATCTGAACGATTATCGAGTGATTTAAGAAAGTCGATTGACGTGTGTGTGTCTGTGTGTGTACGTGTCTTTGTGTGTGCACTCCAGCTATTTTCCTTGGTTCTTTCCGTCTTCCCTATGAAGAAATCAAAAATGTCATCTTGGAAGTCAATGAGAAGCTTCTGTCCGAGTCCATGGTGCAGGTACAGAACACAGAACTACTTTGGTGTTTGTTCGTGGGCACATGTGTACTAGTGTAACAAATAAGAACATTAAATACTCCCAACAAATCACTACTACTCTTATCTGTCATGCCTCAGATCATTCTTTAAATTACAACCGGTTATATTCTAAGCCTCCCAAACCTCTCGCACAATAATATTGTACTGTCTATTATCGTAAAACCGTAATGCTCTACATTAGTCAGTAATCAATTTATTCATGGATGATAATTTACATGTCCTCCCTCTGCAATGGGACATTTTCCTGTGAGCTGACTGGTTGCAGTGGTACTTTTCACAGTTCATCATTCATCAGTTCCTGTGTGTCATTTGTTTTGTAGAACATGATCAAACAGCTACCTGAACAGGAACAGCTGAGTGTGCTGGCGGAGCTGAAGGACGAATATGATGACCTCGCTGAGGCAGAGCAGTTTGGAGTGGTGGTGAGTATGTGCGCACGGCACATATCTTGCTCATATCTTGTCTAGAGTGATTTACCAGCTGGCTTGGAAAATAACATTCCGGAACATGTGCAGGAAAATCAATGTGTTGTGAAATGAGGCGTACGAAATGTGAAGATAGTGAGACGGACGTCGTCCATCTATTGGACACGGGAAGAAAAAAATAAAACGGGTCACAGTTAAAACATAGGATACCTTGTTCGCCTATGGAGAGCACAAACCTTTTATGACAGTGGTTCTGAAAGTGACGTCTGAGGACTTCCAGGGATCCTTGGGGTGGTTCCAGGGTGTCCCCTACAAAATGTGGAACATTTTTATACAGTTAAGTGCTATGTTATAAAATATCTAAAAGTGTGACCTGTTGTGAGCTTGCAGATTTGCTATTTTCACTATTTAAAAAAAAAGAATTTACCTATGACATGAACCAAAGGGGGACGCCAGGTTAAAAGTGGTTAATTCTGCCACATGCCAGGACTTGTGCTTCACATTCTGCCCAGATGTCCAGTGTAAATGTGTATCACTTCACCCAGGGGTCTCTTCTCTTCCTGGCCAGATGTCCAGTGTAAATGCGTATCACCTCACCCTGCTGTCTCTTCTCTCCTTGGCCCAGATGTCCAGTGTAAAGCGTCTCAAGCCTCGGCTCCAGGCCATCCTGTTCAAGCTGCAGTTCGAGGAGCAGCTCAACAACCTCAAGCCAGACGTGGTGTCTGTGACCGCGGCCTGCGAGGAGCTGAGGAAGAGCCAGAACTTCTCCCATCTGCTGGAGATCATCCTGCTGGTGGGAAACTACATGAACGCCGGCTCGCGCAACGCCAAGGCCTTCGGGTTCACCATATCCTACCTCTGCAAGGTAACGTGTACTCATGCGGTTGTGTCGGGACACGGAAGGCTTCCTCTAAACACGCATGTGGCCTCCCTCGCCATGCCAAAGCCTTTGAGGTCACCCTGTCAGAAGTGTAGTGCGAGGACAAGCCAAGCATACAAAATAGTTAGACCACACGTGTCCTGACTCTCACAGCATGGCTTTTTACTTTATAATCTAAAGCACTTTCCCAAACAGTGGATCGGGACCAATTTTTGTGGGTCACGAGTCACGACTCAATCAACTTTAGAATCTTTAAAACAAACAAACAAATCTAAGACATACCAAGAATTAAGGCCAAGAATAATAATGAAGAAGTAGTGAAAATAGCCAATCTACAAGCTTGCAATGCGTTGTGAAACAACGCGGTGTGAGCTTGTAGATCAGCTATTTTCACTTGTTTGTGTCCCGGGCAAACTATCTTTTGGCCCTCGAGCTAAAATGTTTGGGAACTACTGATCTAATGTATGGTACAAGCATGCTGACATAACAATCTGAAACGGCAAGAGAAATATATTACATGATTAGACAAATGACTGCTCATGTGATAACAATGGCTTTTTTGGATCATTTTACAATGTAGGACATTACAGAGGAAACTGAATCGAAGCCTTTCACAACAAAGCAACAAACTTTAGACACACACACACACAAACAAACACACACTCACCCCAAGTTCACTTTGACTAATTTTGGAACCCCTCACTCCCTTCCTTCCCTAAAACAACCACCCATCCAATCAGCTGCGTGACACCAAGTCAGCTGACCAGAAGCAGACTCTTCTCCACTTCCTGGCTGATGTGTGTCAGGAGCAGTACCCTGAAGTTATGGGCTTCCCTGACGAGCTGATCCACGTGGAGAAGGCCAGCAGAGGTACGCAGGACATCCACCTGGTCTACTGTAGAACTTCTGACGTTCATCAGATGCATTTAACCGCTTGAACCCTAGTATCCCTATTCTGGGGCCTACGCTCTCTGAAAATGGCAGATCTACAATCTCACAACGCATCACAACGTGAGGCATTGTGAGCTTGCAGAACAGCATTTCTTTTTGCATATAGAGTTGGAAAATGGAGGGGGCCTAGGGCCTATCCCTTGAGAGTCTGGTCAACAAAATTTAGGGTTTAAGTGGTTCCACACACACGCGTTCGCGCGCACACACACACACACACACACACACACACACACACACTGTGAGTACTGTACTGTCTCTTGTGATTAATCCTTATCTCCTCTTCTCGTGCGCTTATCGTTCCCTTACAGTTTATCAAATTAATTAATTAAGGGGGCAGGTGTAGATGAGTGGGTAAAGAGGCTGTCTGGTAATCAGAAGGTCTCCAGTTCGATCCTTGGCTCGTCCGTCTACATGTCGAGGTGTCCCTTAGCACGACACGTAAAACCTTAACAGCTCCCCAGCGAGCGCTCATCTGAGCTAGCCATCTGCTGGTTTAGTGGTCCTCAAAGGGGTCCTTGATGTGAACATATTTGGGAACCACTGTGCGGGGTGAATGCAATGAAGTAATATCCCCCTAGGGACGATAAAACATATCGTCACTGTCGGTCAGAAACCTCATATCTCCAAGTTTCAAATTTGTACGTTTCTTTTTCTTTCTTTTTTTGTAAAGTAAAGCCCTGCTTCATTGTACTGAAGACTGTCGCACAAGACTAGTGAAAATAGCAGATCTACAAGCACACAATGCCAACATACCGGCTATTTTCACTATTTTTCCTGCAGTGTCAGCGGAGATTCTTCAGAAGAACCTGGACCAGATGGGAAGTCAGATCAAGAATTTGGAGAAAGACCTGGAAACCTTCCCTCCTCCCCAGAGTGACCGGGACCTGTTTGTGGAGAAGATGTCCATATCCTGCCTGACACATTAAATATACAGGGTGAAATCCTCTATGTTAATGTATCCATTGCAGTGGTGTAAAGTAACAAAGTACATTTGCTCAAGTACTGTACTTAAGTACAGTTTTGAGGTATTTGTACTTTACTCCACTACATCTCTAATTCAAATATTTTACTCCACCACAATTATTTAAAGATTTTAGTTACATATATGTAATTTGTGATCTTGTAGATCTGCTATTTTCAAACATTTTGTACTTTTACTTTTGGTACATTTTGAATTCCAGACTTTTACTTGTAACAGAGTGTTTAAGACATGTTAGTACTTTTTCCAACCTCTGTTCCATTGCAACTCTGTGAGTGTACAAAGGTAACCAAATGGATCCTTATCAGTACATTTGGTTGCATTTGTACACTGTCAGAGTTAAATTAAGAGTTAAATTATTTAAGTTTGCCGGGGGTTTCTTCCTAGTAGACAGTGGCGTGTAGGTGGTCTAGTAGTGGTGTGTGAGTGGGTTCTGTGTTCCTTAGCCGTGGTTCCTCACAGCTTTGTAGGCAGCTCCCGGGAGCAATACGAGAAGCTGGACTTGATGCATAAGAACATGGAGAAGCAGTATAGTGACCTGGGAGACTATTTTGTCTTTGACCCGCGGAAGATCTCTGTCGAGGAGTTCTTTGGAGACCTGAACACCTTCAAGAACATGTTCCAGGTCAGTTTGTGCGTGGTGTGTATGTGTGTGAGCGTGTACATGTTCCGTTCTCTTCTTGTTGGAATGTGCAAGCTAAGTTCATTTCAAATTTTCTACACATTTCTTACACAGAAGCACTTCAAAGGGATTCACATTCATATAAAAGGCATTTATTCACTTAAACCCTATATACTTAGTTTACTGGGGTCCCCCAGTATTTCACATTTATAGTGTTACGTTATCATCCATAAACTTATATTCAGGAGAAACCCTCTCTTCAAACACACGCACTAATTTGTTAGAAAAGCAAGAATTAAGAAAATGTGTTGTGTGTGAAATAGAGATTAAAATAGAGAGTCAAACAAAGATAAGGGGGAGAGGGGAATATGTGCACCTGTTCATATTGACACAATACTGGATGTCAGCAACCGCAGATGTTATTGTGCGTTTATATGTCAACTGTGAGTGTGATTATTGGCAGTGCTTCCACAGCTGACAACTCGTTTAACCAGTTATTATGGCTAACGACCATCATGTTTTTGGCTTTTGAAGTGTGTTTCTTTCTCTCACATAAACACACACGCACGCACATACGCGCACGTATGCACGCAAGCTCACGCGCGCGCGCGCACACACGCACGCACGCACGCACGCACGCACGCCCGCGCACACACACACACACACACACGCGCACCAGTCCATCATACAACTCATACATCTCTTCACACAGCAAAATCCTGAGTGTTGGGTTGACTCAAATATTGTAAAAATGAACCCTCATATATTAGTTTACATGTAAAAAATAATCTCTAATGTTAATTTTACACTTTGAGTGTAAAAGCAAACCCTTACATGTTTTGTATCACTGAGAGTCTACAAATTGCAAGGCAAACAATGCTATTCAAAGTGCTTTACACACCATTAAGAGCCACTTCTGAAAGACATTTGAATACAATACAAATAGGCCTAGTTATTAAAGAGTTAAAAGAATAGAAAATGTTAATGTTGTTATAAGTTAAGTTAAGAGAATAAGAGTGCAGCACAAGAATCAGAATCCTCAGTAAAAGGCAACAGCAAACAGAAGGGCTCAGCTTTGATTTAAAGCAGATCTGCTGTTTTCTGGTAGTTTGTTCCATATGTGGTATACAAAAACACTGCTTCTCCACATATCTTATCTTTAGTTCTGGAGAGACAAAGGTGACCTGTCCCAGATGACCTGTGTGGTTAGCCGGGACCGGTAACATTGATACATCAGTGATACATTGGAGTGCTTTTATCAAGAGATAGTGACACTCATTAGAATGCCTCTCAGCCGATTGAAATATGAGGATGGAAACTAACTGTGGTTCATAAACCTATGATATGAATGTGAATTTGGGATATGACCACCAAATGCCCACGCACTTTAGGCAAGTACACATGACACATAGGGCTGTCACAATTATTACATAATCGTCTAATCGTGATTTTTTGAAATAATCGTGATTATTTTTCATAATCGTCATAATCGTTTCCATGTTTAAAAATGTTCATATATTTTAAAAAAAGGTCAGAAATAGTGGAAATAGCCGATCTACAAGCTCACAACGCGTCGCGATGATCAATGTCTTTTTTTAAGTTTAAAGTTGTCAAATATGTCAGTAATTTCTTTGTATATTTAGGTCATGTGCAACTTAAAAGCCTAAAAGCCAAACCAAAATGTAATTGTCAACGACAAAAACACAATTAACAGTTTGGCTGCCACGGGAGGGATATACCGCCCGACACTTCCTGCGCAATCTTGCCAATTAAAAAGTTGGGAGGGATATACCGCCCGACCCTTTTTTTTCATATTACAGTAGTACAGTGTTGGATCTATGCGGTAACCAAGATACAGCCCTTTTGGACGATGGGACGGTCGTCATGCATGACAATTCAGTGGCGTCAGTTCAGAACAAGCTAAGGTATGGCAACATGACTGGTGTCTGGTGAAGACACCAGTCATGTTGCCATACCTTAGCAACAGGCACGATGAAAAGTACATTTTTATTATTTCCCCCTGTCAAGGTATGGCAGCTGCATACCCCTGCCATACCCAATTGACGCCCCTGCATGCATTTGACCAAATTCAAGCATGCTGGTTGGCCGGTTCCCCCCAGAAACAAGGGTCTCAAAGAGTTCAGTGAATTTTACCGTGGACACACAGCAATCAGAGGGAGAGAGAGATATATTGAGAGAAAGAGCGAGAATCAGAAGCAGCAGAGAATTTAGTTATAAAATCATTAGATTTAGTATTATTTAGAGAGATAGGCAGCCGAATCATGCCCCGCATCCCGTGGTCTCTCCCCGCGCCGGGTCAGCGGAGTGGCGACATGTCGGAATGGAGAGCGACACCCCCCCGCGCCATGCCCCGTGGACAGTCTGACTCTGGACACCAAGCCCGCAGTCAACGGCGGTGGCCGGCGCTCTTCCACGATCGGTTCATCAGCGACTAGCGAGGGCCTCTGCTGCTACATCCACTGCCTCGATTTTGGATCTGGCGGCGAGAAGAGCTCCTACGGGCGATCGGTTCATCGAAGGCCTCGGCTGGTAGGATCCACGGCCTCGATTTTGGATCTGGCGGCGAGAAGAGCTCCTACGGGCGATCGGTTCATCGAAGGCCTCGGCTGGTAGGATCCACGGCCTCGATTTTGGATCTGGCGGCGAGAAGAGCTCCTACGGGCGATCGGTTCATCGAAGGCCTCGGCTGGTAGGATCCACGGCCTCGATTTTGGATCTGGCGGCCAGAAGGCAGAGCACCGATTGCTGCCGTTTCACCCCGCGCCCTGTAGGATGCACTGCGAACCCGGTAAGCGTTACAAACTTTATGTTCTCTGTTTCACTTTGTTCTATACGTCTGTCTTTCAATGTTATATGAGATCAGTGCTGTGGTCTACCTGTAACGGTAACGCACGTATACGGGGTCTGCTGTCGGACTTGGCCGACTTGTGACACCCTCGCGGGCACAGGGCGCCGCCAGCCGCTGGCCTCTATACCTCCGTGATGGAGGAAAAATAAAATATGAATAGCGTCTGCCCTCTTGAACCTTTCAAAGTAGCGTATTTGATAGGGATTATGCACAATAGCGTCTGCCCTGGCCAAACGAATAGTGGGTGATCGTCTAGAACACACCACTGAGATGCATAAAGTGTGGTTCCTGTTGAAATAAGCCATGAATATGTAGCCTACTTCTTTCTAATGCAAGCTTGTAATACATTCTTCAATCAATCAATAAGCCTGACCTGCTATTGTTTTTTTTTCACGTGCATTTGGTTTCATTATACAATTCAATTCAATTCAAAGGAGCTTTATTGGCATGAGAAAACATACGTTTACATTGCCAAAGCAAGTATAACAAATACAATAAAAAAAACAGTTGAAAATGGGGAACATATATACAGTTGGAGGGGGTACATTGTTCAAACAGAGCTATGTCGCATTGTGACATTTTATATATATACAGGGTACAAATAGCAGCATTATTTTCCTACATAAAGGTATCAGCTCTGTTTCATACTGTATGTGCAGTAGGTCTAGATGTCAATCCATGGTTTGTAGTAGCTGTAAGTTCCACCAACTTCTTCCAGTAAGAATACATTTCTTTATAGTTTAGTTTTTTATCGTGTGTGTATACCTAGATAGATAGTTTAGTAATACAATCTGTGTGTGTGTGTGTGTGTGTGTGTGTGTGTGTGTGTGTGTGTGTGTGTGTGTGTGTGTGTGTGTGTGTGTGTGTGTGTGTGTGTGTGACATAATAACCTATCAAATCGATCTACAAATCTACAGTAGTTATGTCAGTCTATAGGCTCTGCCAGCAGAGCCAATAGACTGGCATAGCTGTAGATTTGTATCAAAGCAGAGCCCATAGAATTCAGTGGCCACGTATATATACATACATTTGAAATTATTTAGACTAGTGAAAACAGCCGATCTACAAGCACACAACGCCTCGCGGTGCGAGGCGTTGTGTGCTTGTAGATCTGCTGTTTTCAGACGTATACAGACGTATCATTTAGTATTTTTTTTTCTTCTATCATATACAGGGCCCGTGGAGTCTGACTGGATGGAGGAAGGATGGGATCCCACAGTCTACCCATTCCCTGCTACGCCATGAGCTGCTGGAGACGATCTGCAACCAGACCAATGACAACGCAGAGGACAGTATGATGGTGGAGATAGCAATAGCGGAGGAGTCAGGTCAGGTCACTGTAAGGTTCGCTTCCTGGACCAATGTCACTCTATGGGAGCTGAAGAACTTCTGGGACTTCTCTTCCTCGTTTCCCAGAACAATGAACACACACGAACACACACACACACACACGCACACACACACGCACACACGCACGCACGCACGCACGCGCGCGCACACACACACACACACACACACACACACACACACACACACACACACACACACACACACATACACACACAGGGTGAACCGTACCATCTAGTGGCCAACTACAAATAGACATTGTTGTGCTGCCTGCCTTAGAATACAGTACTTTATTTTGACTTTTATATTCTTTTATTTATTCTTTACTTGCTGCACATTTATTTTATTTTACTTTTGTGAAGTCATATTTGTGATTTTTTTTTTTTTTTTTTTAATATTTGTAAATATTGTTGAACATAAATATGTTCATGCTGGATGTGTGAGGTACTCACCAGGGTTAGGGTTCGATGTTGCCATAAAATAAAAGGTTGACATCGCTTTTCTGACTTTTTGTCTTCCTGACCTTCTAGACCAGGTAAAAACACAGTGAATTCACAGTGCATAGTTCTATCAAACTGTAAGACAACTTCCACCTTCTGAGTCATTCCATACTTTTTCACTTTGCCCCCTTGAAACTAGACGATGGTACAATATTTTTTAAACTTTTTTTGCAGAGAATGAAAGCTGGTTTCACATTCTTTCTGTCAAGGGTACTTGTGTTCCGTTACCATTTACCAATTTGTCGCTATGGCTTCCTAAAGTTTTTTTTCTTTGAACTCAAATATCTCAGAATCTAGATTTCTGAGGTTATTGACTGGTTTGCGCAGTGCGCACTCTCGAGCACCTATCTCCAAAACCGCTCACCGAAATCACTCCAAAATTTTTTTGGTAAAAAAAAAAATCCTCTTTTACCAAACCTCCCATTTTTGTTCCGATGTGAATATCGGATCATTTTCAATATATTCCCTGGAATCGGGGCAGAATGAATGGGACCTAATGGTGGCATTGGTCAGGGTGGGGGGCCGGGGGGGTCTGGCAGTCAAAGTGTTAAATCGTTAATCGCAATTATTTGTATGACAAATAATCGTCATGTAAAATGTCATAATCGTGACAGCCCTAATGACACAGTCTTGACATCCTGTGTGTCCCTCCAGCAAGCGGTGAAGGAGAATCAGAAGAGAAGGGAGTCTGAGGAGAAGATCAGGAGAGCCAAGCTGGCCAGAGAGAAGGCTGAAAAGGAGAAGGAGGAGAAACTCAAGAAGAGTCAGCTCCTCGACATCAACGCAGGTCATGCTGGCTGCCTGGATGATGATTGTGTGTGCATGCGAGTATGTGGGAGAGAGCGAGAGATGAGCATGTAAGCTCTGCTCTCATTGTGTATTTCCCGCTAAAGCCAGTTGGGGGCACTCAGAGTCCATGCTTCTATGGAAGCGGTGTGCGTGCATGCGAGTGCATGCGAGTGTGTGTGCGTGTGCATGCCCGTGCATGTGTGTTTGTGTGTAAAAAGAACAGACTGTCTCCACTCACAGACCAAAGTTAATCGAATGTTGATGACCTTGCGAAACGACGAGAATGACAATTATAAAGCAACGGAGGGGGGAGGGAGAGAGAGAGAGAGAGAGAGAAAGAAAGAAAGAGAGAAAGAGACAGAGGATAGAGCCCCTTTTTACTCTTGTGAACAGAGGATTTGCTGTTGTGAGAGAGGACGGAAGGGGACAGAGTAAATCGCTTTATCATGTCGTACAAGATGCCATTACAATGAAAACCGTCTGGGATAGCAGCTTTTGATCCTGTTTAATACACACACACACAGACACACACACACACACACACACACACACACACACACACACACACACACACACACACACACACACACACACACACACATCTCAAACCTTTCAGGCTCACATACATGCATCATCATATGCATTCTTTCTCTGTCTGTCTGTCTGTCTGTCTGTCTGTCTGTCTGTCTCTCTCTCTCACTCATCAGTGCACACTTTCTCTCTCTCTCTCTCTCTCTCTCTGTGTTTTTCTGTCTCTGTCTCTCTCTCTGACCTAGTTTAAATACATTCCTCTACTCTGGCTCCATTTAGACTCTCCTGGGACTCCACAGCTCCACAGTCATCACTATTCCACTCTGCTGAGTTCCAATATGCTGTGTGTTTGTTTCTTTGACTGTGTTTGTGTGTATTTTGAAACGTTTTTCAGGTCCTCTCACTTTACAAATTGTGTGTGTGTGTGTGTGTGTGTGTGTGTGTGTGTGTGTGTGTGTGTGTGTGTGTGTGTGTGTGTGTGTGTGTGTGTGTGTGTGTGTGTGTGTGTGTGTGTGTGTGTGTGTGTGTGTGTGTGTGTGTGTGTGTGTGTGTGTGTGTGTGTGCCTGTTTTTGTTAACTTCTTTATAAAAAGGAAAGTCATTCTGGCTTCTCTCCTCATACCCATGTTCCAGCTGGCTTCTCCTCTCTCCCCTTTCCCCCTCTTTTTCCTTTGTTTTCTTTTTAGTTTCTTGTTCCATTCATCTCACACTCTCTTTCTTTCTCTCTCTCTCTCTTCTCCCCTCTGTGGTCTGCCGTTCTATTAAAGGGCCCTTAAAGGCCCACAGCATTCACTTGGACCACACTAGTGAATAGTGCTGAGTCTCTGTGGGTTCAAAGTATGGAACTGAATGCTGGTAGTCAAATTTCATGGTCAGAGACTATAGGCATGTTCACAGGGAACACAATATCACCTCAAAGCACTGCGTGCGCGTGTTGGACCGGTGAAGATCATTTACATACAGGTGGTAGATTTGACTGCCCTCGTAGCCCGGAGGCATTCAACACGCACACACACACACACACCCTTATTTAAATACACCCATCATACGCAAAGCACACACACACACCTGGTCTTTGTTGTGTATTTGCTTGTACAGTAGACATTCAGATTTCTCTGGCTGTTAAACAATGACTCCATTCAGCTGCGACTCATATTTTTTCTCTCTCTTTATCTGTCTCTTTCTTTTCCTTTCTCACACTCTTTTCCAACACATACCATTTCTGTCACACACTGTTGTAATCTCTCTCTTACTCACTCTTTCTCACACATGCGCTCACATGCGTGTGCACCACTGCCTGCGCGCGCGCACGCACACACACACACACACACACACACACACACACACACACACACACACACACACACAGAGGCAAACATACAGTATCCCAGAGTTTTGAACCCTGGAAGGTCAGTCTGTGTTTGTAGTTCATGGCCCTGCTATTCCCACAGACAAACACACACACACACACACACACACACACACACACACACACACACACACACACACACACACACACACACACACACACACACACACACACACACACACAATGGAGCCTCAGTTATACCACATTTACTACACAGACACACACATACGCACACAACAGAGCCTCAGTTATACCACTTTTACTCAACATGTGATGCTGTTAATAACCTCTACTTTAAGAATTTAGGTATTCTTTTTTCTTTCATCCTAAATAATCTAATATTGCAGCTTAGGGTTACTTTCAGGCCACAGTTTTGGGAGTTTGGAAGCGGGTTTAAGGGAAGTATAGGACAATGGTGTGTCTGATAGTATGTATGTGTGTGGTTGGCTGCCCTCCAGATTTCACTGTCTCTCTGCTATCCCTCGTTCAACTGTTTAGGTGAAGAGGATGTTTTCGTCCTGACATGTCCATCACCATTGACGTGTTGGGAAATACTTCCTTGTTGTTGCAGCTAGGTGTCAGTACCGTCTGCACTATAGTCCGTGAGCGACTGTGTGGGCGTTGTGTGTGCGTGCGGAAGGCTGTGTGTGCAATGAACACACCCACAGTGACTGTGGGTCTGGGAACTACCACTAGGAGTGCCGTTGCTCCACATTTGGATTGGAACCTTTTGTGCGTGTGGGGGAGGGGTGGGAAGGGAGAGAAGGCAAAAGGAGAGTAGGGCAACAGATGTTGCCGCAGGGATTAGCAGAGACGCGATTGCCTCCCAGAAGTGGGGGAGGAGGTCAGCATGGCGAGCCCGCTGATTCTCCACGTGTTACTGGGAAAGGAGAGAGGAAGAATAAATACATGATATATGTGATAGAATGATATCTGTGGGAGTCATTCTTTCAATCGCTCCTTTCTCTCTTGGTTTGTTGTTCCTCTGCTTTCTCTGCCTTTGTTTTTCTGCACTATGCAGCCCAATCCCTTCATCGTGTGAACAGCCATCAGGGGTGCTGTTGCTCTACACAAGACTCCAATCTGCTTTGTGTGTGTGTGTGTGTGTGTGTGTGTGTGTTTGTGTGCACGCGCACACATGCATGTGCCTGCCTGCCAGGGCATCTGTGTGTGCGTGCCTTGATCGAGTTGATCTAAAGAGACGTCTTTAGGTGATGAAGCTGTAATGCTATTACACTAATTAATCCATCATAATATGACGGATTCATTAGTATGTCCATGCTCCTTGCCTCGCTACATCTAGTTTATAGGCGTGCGTGTATCTGTCTGTCTTTTGCCTGCCACACCATGCTGTCATTTTCTCGATGAATTGAGTACAAAAGGAGCCCAATGTAAACAAGCCATGGTGGTTTCTTGGGTTAAAATCCTATTAATAGACCTTGCATCTGAACTGTCCTGTGCTTTTCCTATGCGAACTGCTAATAAAGTATTCAATCAATCAATCAAGTAATCAATAATGACCTTGACCACCAGTTATGTCACCCGCTTTGATATTGATTATGATTACATGTTGATAGCCTGTAGCACTGTGAACTAGATCACAACATTCATGGAAGCATGGCTTGATTTAGCAATTGCAAATGCCCATAAATAGCACTGGTGCCAGGAAGTAATTTTACCCTATCTCATATGTATATACTGCTGTATATATTTTTATAGCATATTACTCATTCTCGACAGTTTAAATAGTGTATTTCTGTCCTGTGATGAAAGAGGACGAATTCAGTGCTATATTTATGACTTCCTTGTTGTTGCAGCTAGGTGTCAGTACCGTCTACACTAGAGTCTGTGAGCGACTGTGTGGGCGTTGTGTGTGCCTGCGGAAGGCTGTGTGTGCAATAAACACACCCACAGTGACTGTGGGTCTGGGAACTACCACTAGGAGTGCCGTTGCTCCACATTTGGATTGGAACCTTTTGTGCGTGTGGGGGAGGGGTGGGAAAGGAGAGAAGGCAAAAGGAGAGTAGGGCAACAGATGTTGCCGCAGGGATTAGCAGAGACGTGATTGCCTCCCAGAAGTGGGGGAGGAGGTCAGCATGGCGAGCCCGCTGATTCTCCACGTGTTACTGGGAAAGGAGAGAGGAAGAATAAATACATGATATATGTGATAGAATGATATCTGTGGGAGTCATTCTTTCAATCGCTCCTTTCTCTCTTGGTTTGTTGTTCCTCTGCTTTCTCTGCCTTTGTTTTTCTGCACTATGCAGCCCAATCCCTTCATCGTGTGAACAGCCATCAGGGGTGCTGTTGCTCTACACAAGACTCCAATCTGCTGTGTGTGTGTGTGTGTGTGTGTGTGTGTGTGTGTGTGTGTGTGTGTGTGTGTGTGTGTGTGTGTGTGCGTGTGCGTGCGTGCCTGTCTGCCAGGGCATCTGTGTGTGCGTGCCTTGATTGAGTTGATCTAAAGAGACATCTTTAGGTGATGAAGCTGTAATGCTATTACACTAATTAATCCATCATAATATGATGGATTCATTAGTATGTCCATGCTCCTTGCCTCGCTACATCTAGTTTATATGCGTGTGTGTGTGTGTATCTGTCTGTCTTTTGCCTGCCACACCATGCTGTCCTTTTCCCGATGAATTGAGTACAAAAGGATCCCAATGTAAACAAGCCATGGTGGTTTCTTGGGTTAAAATCCTATTAATAGACCTTGCATCTGAACTGTACTGTCCTGTGCTTTTCCTATGTGAACTGCTAATAAAGTATTCAATCAATCAATCGAGTAATCAATAATGACCTTGACCACCAGTTATGTCACCCGCTTTGATATTGATTACATGTTGATAGCCTGTGGCACCGTGAACTAGATCACAACATTCATGGAAGCATGGCTTGATTTAGCAATTGCAAATGCCCATAAATAGCACTGGTGCCAAGAAGTAATTTTACCCTATCTCATATGTATATACTGCTGTATATATTTTTATAGCATATTACTCATTCTCGACAGTTTAAATAGTGTCTTTCTGTCCTGTGATGAAAGAGGACGAATTCAGTGCTATATTTATGACCTTGTGTCCCACAAAACTACCCAGGCGGCTGTAAACATCGCACAAAGTGGTGTAGTGTGTTAGAAGAACCCATGGGCCACGGGACACACTCTCAGTGTGAGAGAGGCCTTTTCTTCTTTAGCTGTCTGTTTATTAGGTCAACAATGAGCGCAAACAAGCAGGTCTTGTGCCTCCAATACATTTTCACAAATAGGTTTGTGTGTGTATTTGTGTCTGTGAGTGCAACGCCAGAGGTTTAAGCCAGCCATGTGATTAGTCTAAATGCTGAGTGGAAGTGTGCCAGATGTGTCTCCCTAGGGGGAGAGCAAAGCACAGGCCGCAAAACTCGGTCATGTTCTATTTGTGCAGTTCCTGGGTGTGGCCATTGAGCGGTGCATGTGAGCTGTGAAACACTTGGCCGCCACTGTTTGCGTTGTGTGTGTGCGTGCGCGCGTGTGACTTTCTCTGACGTGACAGGCGAAACCACAAGCCATCTGCCACAAGGCTTACAGCAGGATTAGATTGTGTGTGCATGTGCTTGTGCGCGTGTGCATGTGCGTGGGTTGGTGCCAGGGGGAGGTGAAGACATAAACCTTTAACCTTGGTCCATGCACCCCGTTTCCTGGACCCCATCTCCCCCTCTTCCATCTCCAGGTTCAAAGTGGAATAATTAAAGCCATCTGCCTGAGCCCTGTGGTACTCGATCCCCCGCAAAACAATCACCACACCACACACACACACACACACACACACACACACACACACACACACACACACACACACACACAACTGGTAATGCCACTGAATACCCACCTTTGGTTTGTGTGGCTCCCGCCACCCGTTCTCTGCAGGCACCAGTCTTTACAGACCCTGTGATTGAATGGGGGTGAACCAGACATAAACAAAAGGCACACACACACTCTACTGTTAACAAACACAAGTATTTTTCCACTGTGCCACATGTGCTGCTAAGCCTTTGTAGCCTTTCTGTGTTGTTGTTTTGTGTGGGTGTGTCTCTGACGTGTGCAAGGGCTTTATTTGTGCATCACAGAGGTTATCTTAATGGAAGTGTGTGTGTGTGTGTGTGTGTGTGTGTGTGTGTGTGTGTGTGTGTGTGTGTGTGTGTGTGTGTGTGTGTGTGTGTGTGTGTTGCGCTCCGCCCCTCCCCCCGGCAGTAGCTGAAGCGGGTCACTGCCCATTTGGGTTAATGTACAGTAGCTAATGGGCCTCTTTGGCACTGGCCACGTGACGTACCACTCTATGTGCGAGCGTGTTGTGGTTATGTTACCAATCAAAATCCAAAAAGTATGTATAGTTTAATATTATTAGATTATATTATACATGCATGTTATTATCCTAGATAAAGTACTATGTTCTATCCGTCTGTCTTTCAATGTTATATGAGATACTTAAAGTGTGGTTCCTGTGGAAATAAGCCTCGGCTTTCTAGGATCTCCTTTTAGTTGACCTTGTACCAGTGATTTGTACTGTCATGAAACTGTACTTTTTTTCTATTGCAAACTTCTAATAAATTCTTCAATCAATGTTATACTGAAATGATCCACAGTGATGGTGTCTACTAACACGTGGGAGTTATTGGTTGTTACCACTATGTTTTTTTAGGTTTTTTTTAAGATTTGTTTTTGGGCTTTTTATGCCTTTATTTGATAGGATAGTAGACTGACAGGAAGGGGAATGACATGTGGCAAAGGTCGTCTGGATCGGGAATCGAACCGGCAACGCCAGCAGGCATCATAGCCTAGTATGTGATATGCGCCTTTACCACTAGGCCAGCGAGCGCCCCCTGTTACCACTATGTTGTTAGGAAATGCTAAATGCCTAAACTGTAGGAAGGGAAATTAATATGTTTGTGTAACATTGGTATAGATGTAAAGCAGGAAGGGTAAGGAAAGTGTGTGTGTGTGTGTTTGTGTGTGTGTGTGTGTGTGTGTGTGTGTGTGTGTGTGTGTGTGTGTGTGTGCGTGTGCGCGTGTGCGTGTGTGCGCTTGCATGTGTGCATGCTTGTGTATGTGTGTGCACATGTGCATGTGACTGTGCTTTACTATTGATGTTAACTGCTGCTGTGGTGTCTCTCTACAGAGGGTGATGAAACTGGTATCATGGATGGCCTCTTGGAGGCGCTGCAGTCTGGCGCAGCTTTTAGGAGGAAGAGAGGACCACGGCAAGCAGGTACAGTACAAATACATGTTTTCTCGCATTCTCTCTCTCTCTATTTCTTTAGCTCTCTCGCTCTCTCTGTCTCACATACTGTACACAGCTTCACGAAACATGCACACATTTCCATCTGACACGCCTGTCTGCTTATTACTTCAGTCATAGATTTATGTTTTTCTTTCACACACATGGTATACAGAAGGTACTGAAGCACATGTAGTACATGGACACATTTGTTACTTCTCTCTCTTTCTTCCTCTCTTTCTCTCTCTCCCTCTCTCTCTCTCTCTCTCTCTCTCACCACACAACAGATTTGTTTGCGTGTCTCTGAGTCCGTTCCATCTGTTGCGTGGCACAGAGGGGACAGGGTGCGGTACTGGTTCTGGGCATTGGCCCCAGACCGGACACAAGTCCATTCCAGCACTGCCTGGCACAACAAAGGGGGTTGGTGGGCACAGGCCGAAAGACAGAATAGAAGCAACTGGCATGGGTGGAGTTTGGGGGTGTAAGATATTATAGGCAATTAGAGTTTCCAAGGTACACATTGGAGAGTGAATCCAAGTCTGTGAATCAGACCAGGTGTGCCATGTGATTTTGTGATAACCACACAACTTTATTGCTATACAATACAACTCTACAAAAAGTTACTAGGCTACTATATCAACACTCATTTAGCTATACAGAGGCACATTCTATAACCCTAAGACAATATATTTAACCGCTTGGCCACCTGGCATGTCATATTAGGCAACATTTATTTTATTTATTTATTTTAGTTTTTCACATATTTTCAGAAATACTGAAAATAGCAGATCTGGAAGTTAACAATGCATAATGTTGCAGGGGCTCGTTGTGAGCTTGTAGATAACCTAATCCGGCAGAGAAACAGGTGCACCTTGAGATTTTGACTTGGCCATTGGTGTGCCTCGGGCACAAAAATCTTGAAATCCACTGGTTTAGAAGGATAATGAGGTGGATGTGTGTGTTCGGACACTGGCGTTCAGTTGTACTGGGTGAAATATGTGTTGAAAGGGTTCAGCTTTCCACATGAACAAGAGAGCTGTTCCCTTTGTTCCACATGCTTTTTGTTAAGATGCTTTTGCAAAACATCTGTCCTGGGAGATTAATGTCACTCCGAAGGCATTGTACATCATGTCATGCAGTAAACGTCCATATTTGTGGAAGTCTTTGTCTCAACAGCCCTTGTAAATCTTCCACAAGATATTGTGAGGAAGAAAAGATGCCCATACCTGCCAGATTTCCATTACAGTAGATACTTTGGCTTCCCCAGTCACACCTTTTACCAAGCTACAAAAGCCGCAGGGTGCCGACTCATGTATATCAATGGTCCATGTGTGACCTGTTAAGCACTGTAGTCTGCAGGTAGGCATAGGCTACTGGCAGATGTCCTGAAGCTGTGTATCGTACATATAACAATGAAATGTGACATAGCTCTGTTTACACAATGCTGTACCCCTCCAACTGCATACTATATGTTCCCCCCTTTCAACTGTTTTTATTATATTTTGACACTTGCTTTGGCAATGTAAACGTATGTTTTGGTTCAGGTTTAGCCCCCCAGAAGGGTGCACATAATTCGGCATCTATGCCAATACTACCGGACATTTCACTAAGCAAAAGTAATGAAAACAGCTGATCTACAACCTCAAAATCATCATGGTGTGATTTGCTTTGAGCTTCTTGATAAGCTATTTTTCACATTTCTGAAAATGTATGAAAATGATTGAGAGAGAGAGGAAAACAAGAGAAAATCGTTTGCTTATCCTGTTCTTTAGATGGATTAAAAAGTTACAGTATTGTGTGCTTACAGTCACCTCTTGCACGAGTATACGTTAGAAAATAAACAAATGAATGCGGTCGCTTATAAGGCAATACCAGAACTTTTGCTGCCAAGGAGCACATGTGAAAACCATTTCTCCCATTGCCATTCCAGCAATTTATGCAAATTATTTTGCAAGAAGAAATCTGGCACTGAAGTGAAAACACAGCTCTATAATGACCAAAATAGGGTTGCCACTTTGAAAGTGGTTTAGTCTTGTCTGTGGGCTTTATGAATATTTAACTAAGAGCTTGAGTATATGACTATAATAACTACATTGGATCCATTGGAACACAGTATCTTTTTTTTTAATTCCTGCAAAGTAACGGTTTTGGATACATAAAGTTTGTGCCTTACAGCGAAAGTACTTACTCACAGTATATGTGTTTGTGTGTCAGTGGTTTGTATTGATTTTCCATCAGCCATGTTGTCCTGTAAGCCTGTGGCTGCAGGCCTGTAATCTGGTTAGCTGCGTTCCTCTGCTGCCCTGGCCCACTGCCCTATCCAGTTAGGTGGACTTACTAGTATAGACTCATCTTACGCATGTAGTGGATTTACAGGCTGGCACGCGTTACTGGTAAGCTCATATACCCAGCACATGCAGGGCCTTGTAGTACCCGAGTAACATGAGTCCTTGTACCGGGAAACGTGTGAAAAACTGGTTTGATGTCCATTACCTGAGACCAGGACCAAGTGAGGAGAGGCTTTAGACTAGAGAGAGAGAGAGAGAGAGAGAATGTATTTGTGTGTGGTGAGTATTCACACATAAGAGAGACTGGGGGAGATGGTGTGTAACCCAATCCCTCTTTCAATGGGATCCAGATGTGAAATGCTGCTGTAGAGTGGAATGTTTGGAATAGCTCACAGCTCGAGAGGCGCTGCACTGCTTTCCTGCACACTCCTTTGCCTCCTACCTTTCCCACCCTTTGTTTTGTCTATTTTCTCTCTCTTAGTTTGCTTGTATTTACGTTTAGTTTTTTTCTTCCTTCTTTCATTGTCTTTTTATACATTATTTATTTCTTTCTTTTTTTTCTAGCTTTTGTTCTCATGTTCCAAATCTCCTCCCACATTGTCCTCTCCAGATCACTTTGTGCTCAACGAATCCCCACCCCCTCCTCGTCCTCCATGCGTGTGCATGGCTTGATAGCATAGCATACAGTAAGCTAGGCCAGTTTTTCTCAAACCTTTTTGGCTGCAGTATCCCCTTATACTGATTTCTGAAGCCAAGTACCCATTTCCCCTGAATACAGCATGTTGCTTAGAGTCCAGTTCCAATGCCAATATGTTCAACATAAAACAGCATAATGGCAAATAAACATTGCTTTCTATTCAACAGTTTTAATAGTCAATTTATTGGTGTAATTTGGTTTAACAAATTACAGATGAGCAGGTTCACACAAAGTGCACGCAAAAATGTTTTTTTATCATAACCATAATAGTAAAATACATATCATATTCCCATTTTCTAGTTTTTCCTCATGTACCCTCTGCAGTACCACCGAGTACCCCTAGGGGTACGCGTACCCCCATTTGAGAAACACTGAGCTAGGCAGTAACACACAGGGTCAACTAGGAGGTGTGATCCTGGGGTCCTCTGACTCACTCTCCTGGCATCCTCCAGAGACGGATACAAAAATGAATATCCTCCCCAGCAAACTGTGTGTGCGTGTGTGCAGCGAGCACATGCTTATTTGTATGTGTGTGTGTAGAGGGGGACAAGAGAGGGAGTCAGGAAAGAGCTGAGTTTGAGGCAGAGTGGGGCCCACTCAGGGGCTCAGCCTGTCACCCCCCAAAAACTGTTACACCACCTCACGCTCCCGACAGGAAGTGTCTGGTTGTGCACGCGCGCCTCAGCAAAATGCACTGTGGTGGTGAGAGAGACAAAAAAGAAGGAAAAGATAAGTGTTTGTATGCATCACATGTCTGTTTCCTGCCCCCCTTCTTCCCTCTCTCTCCCTCCCTCCCTCCCATCCATCTTGTCTTGCCCATATCCTGTTGCGCCACTATGTGCTTTTCCATGTCTAATGTGGGAGGGTGTGAAGCCTCGCTGTGGTTTTTTTCAGCCATCACAGCTTTGTTAGGAGCTCATTTTTTCCACGCCAACATCCAAAGGCTGCAGTTTTCCAGTTAACCACATGGTGCCTTACAGCTAGGCAGGGCCCTGAGCCCTGAACCCACACAGTGTTTGTGGGCCGTCACTCTCACTCTCACAAACACACCCTTTGCATCCCTTTATACAAGTGTTTTGTGTGTTTGACTGGTTGGATAAGTCAGACAACTTATTTTAACAGAGTTATAGGATGTACATCCTGGCTCCAGTTCTGCTGATATATACTGAATGTGAAAACATATCTGTTTAACATAATATGGCTTTGGTTATTAGTATCTCCTCTTTAATGTATCTTGCTCCCACACAGGGCACTTGATGAAAAACATGAGTGTCAAGTCAGTCTAAATTTGCGTCACAGTAAGGTGAGACAAATGATATCAAACCAA
Source organism: Nannobrachium achirus (assembly GCF_963921795.1). Taxonomy (NCBI): domain Eukaryota; kingdom Metazoa; phylum Chordata; class Actinopteri; order Myctophiformes; family Myctophidae; genus Nannobrachium; species Nannobrachium achirus. The sequence continues at coordinate 23,320,007 of NC_137824.1, read as the reverse complement.
TACAAAGTAGACTGATCCCCCATCCTCCCACACACCACAAAAAGCACTTATAAACTCCATCCATCCACACATTAACATTATACAGCATTTATGTCCCCTTGTGTATGTTTGTTTTATCTTGTACTGCATGTCCAGTTACTGCTGAATGTGCTTTATAAAGATAAAACAAGCATACTCCTAGACTACTTCCTGATTGAAGTAAACTCTTGTTTTAGTTCTTCCATCTGTTCATTTATCAAACATATAATTTTCGGAATGTCTGAGTGAGTGTCTGTCTGTCTGTCTGTCTGTCTGTCTGTCTGTCTGTCTGTCTGTCTGTCTGAAACAGCGTTTCTCCTCAGTGGCTGGAGCAATTGATCTGAAATCGCATCACCATTAGCATATGAACACACCTGACATAACTGTGAAGCCCGTTTGTCACTTTCACAAATCATATGCTGTATATTAGCATTTTTATGGTGTATCTACTATCTATTCTGCATCTAGCATGAGGCATATCTATTCTGCATCTAGCATGAGGCAACATGTTTAACCAGCTGTGTGTGTGTGTGTGTGTGTGTGTGTGTGTGTGTGTGTGTGTGTGTGTGTGTGTGTGTGTGTGTGTGTGTGTGTGTGTGTGTGTGCAGGCAGGCAGGCAGGCAGGCAGGCAGGCAGGCAGGCAGGCAGGCAGGCAGGCAGGCAGGCGGGTGTGTGTGCAGGCGGGTGGGCGGGGGGGACACCGTATCTCTGTAGCCATTAAACAAAACGGGTATTTCTTACATTGATGCTCCTACATCATGCAAGCACCAGTTAAAGTTACTTTCCATCCCTCATATACTGTGTGCACAGTGCACATCCCATAACCCACACACTGCACATCATTTCGGAGCTCATATCTTTAAACGGGCAAGGGCTAGTTAATTATAAAGCTTCTAATACAAATGAAGGCAGTGGAACTTCGTGTGCATGTGTTTGGGTGCGTGTTGTTTTGTCCTCTCTTTTAAGTACTTTCAGTAGATTTGACAGTCATTATTAGATATTGTATGTAAACGTTCACAGCTTGTCCGTATGTGTATATCTCTGTCTGTCTGTCACGCCTGACACTGTGGTTCTATGGGTTTGTCTGTGGTTCTATCAATGGTTTTGTCGTGACATCACGCTCTGATGTCACTTTGATGTCAGGGGAACCACTCTACCAGAATGGGTTTTCCGCTCTGACATCACGCTCTGGCTTCACTGTGATGTCACACTAACATAATCCCTTTTATGCCCATATATGGAGTTCCCTAATGGCATCAATATTAAGCCCATATCTAACAGGACTTCATATGGGAATGCCTATACTGTATATGGAGGCCACATCGGCCACATACCACACTAGAATCTATATATGGCCAAGACAGCCCATATCTGTGTGGCTCGTTCTACAGACAGGGATCTCCATGTATGGGCATAAAAGGGTATGATGTCAGATGTCATAGACATCATAGGACTTTCACATAACGAATAACTGAGTAAGCATGTATGGGCTCTCACAGTACATGGATCTCCATATATCGGTACCAGGGGTCTCCATATATGGGTAACTGGTCCGATATACGTCACTGGCCAGATGGCCAAGACATGGCACGACCTCAAGGTTGCATGTCGCCCTGAGGCGTCTTACTAGTAAATAAGATATAAAACTAGTGTGGTTGCCGTGACGCAAGTCACACTTACAAATGAATTCCGTCTTACCATTTGAATTTCCCCCATTCAAGTCAATGGGGAAAATATGGATGGACATACTCAGTCAGTCTCATGTTGTCTATGATGTCAGACATCTATGATATCGGTCATCTCCATATTTGGGAAAAGTTAAACTTTTTAATTAAAGTCGATGGAGAAAATGTATTCACGAATAAATGTATATATTAAACTATATAACGTATTAGCAAAATGCAGCCCTATGTTTCCCGATGAAGCCGGTAAATTTGACATAAGTGCATGTCACCATAACTGTGGGAGGAGTAGCACTGCAAAAAGAAATGTTTATCTGGAAAGATGGATGGAAGGAAGGAATAAAGTCGGATTGCCCCGCAGGGACACTAATAACTTGGGTTAAGAGAGTGCCTAGAGGGCCGGCGGGATGACCTCTGACACCATACTCATGTCACTATGACTCAGCCATAACATATACGGAGTTCCCAATGTAGCTACGCCCAAATGTACGCCCAAAAGTGTGTTGTCTAATCTTTAATGTGTCTTCATGGCATCAGGCGCAAACAAATCAATCAGCTCCATATGTGGGCACACAAGGGGACATGCCCATACTGTATACACACACACAAACAAACACACACACACACACACACACACACACACACACACACACACACACACACACACACACACACACACACACACACATACACACACACACACACACACACACACACACACACACACACACACACACACACACACACACACACACACAGAGATTTCCATATGGGCATATCTATCAGTTGGAATAGTGGTGCGACGTAGATGTGAGGGCGCGTAGTGGCCCGAACCTCTAGTTAGTATAACAAAATCAATCATACAGTTTATTTCCACACAGAATTGTCCTCTGCTCATCCTAACTACCGTACTAGGAGTAGGGGCGGGCAGCTGTTCTCTGGAGCCCAGTGGCCAGCTCTGTCTCTAAGGCCTTGTTTAGCCTGGCAGCCCAACTCTGCGGTTTTATGCAGTATGAACAAGGCTAAGGAATGTTAGTCAAATCTGATTTTGGGTAACAGTAGGAATACAGTACATATATAGCCCACGGCATGTTCCTGACATGCATTTCTTTTGGTGTGGGAGGAAACCATCCTGTGTACACATTCAAGCTCCACAAATGGCCACGGTTGGCCCCAAGTGGGATTCAAACTCGGGACCTTTGTGATGTGAGGCAACTGTGCTAGTCCAGGGGTCTTCAACAGAGTTACTACAGGGGGTCCTCCAAATCTTTGAGTGATAGAAACTTTTATTTCTCCTTTTTTGGAGCTGTGTGAAGCACAGGCTCCCTATACGTGGCTGTGTGTGTGGGTCTGTCTGTCTGTCTGTCTGTGTGTGTGTCTGTGTGTATGTAGCCTGAACTTCCTAAACTTCGGCACGCTACTAGTCCCACAGTTTTGCCACCACACACTCGCGCCATATGTCAAATCGACCGGCTTACTCGGGAATCGTGGGCTAGTAACTTGCTAAGAGAAAGGTTCAATAGTTTAATTGATATTAATTTATTAGTGAATTAATTTTCCCCATTGACTTATAATGGGAATCGCAAAAACTCACATTCAATTATTTGTCTCTCGCAAACCATAGGGCCTAGAGTTTCAAGACTTGGAGAGGAGGTTCATAATGATTTCAAGGATTAAATAAAAAAAACTTGTGTCATTTGGCCGCATGGTGGCGCCATAACACCCCACTTTACGTTTTGGCCTGTAACTCTTGAACCGTAGGTCGGAAAATTAAAAATATTTTTTCCCTGGATTCCTTGGGTCATGACGCATCTCCCCATATAGGCCACGCCCATTTGCGCCATGTTAGATTTTCCGCCATCTTGAATTTTCTCCAAAACACACTTTTTGCTCCTTTTCCTACATATTTTCTTCAAATGTCACAAAAATCGGTACACATGATCCACACACACACACACACACACACACACACACACACACACACAGCTCCACTTCACACGGGTGTGATTTTATATTAACCACTTGAACCCTAGCGTCCATATTCTGAGTACTTTAGCCAAAAATAGCAGATCTACAAGCAGCGCGAGGCGGTGTGAGCTTGTAGATCATCTATTTTTGGCAAAGAGCTTTGATGTAGAGGGGAAAAAGAGCAGATTAAGTACAGAGCGAAAGGTCAAGTTTTTAAGTATTGACCGTTCAAGTGGTTAAATATCTGAAAACACAAATTGACATGAATCCAAAATACACTGATGATTGTGCTGTCAAACAATGAAACTATATGGAATCTATGAACAGGCTGTGGGGGTGCCTGCTTCATCCCTCTCTCAACTAAGGGGTCCTTGGCCTGAAAACGTTGAAGACCCCCGTGCTAGTCACTGAGCCACCAAAACATGTCAAACCATTTAAAATCAGCTCACAATTTTTTTTATTAACTGAAGCAAGTAGTTGTCTTCAGTTGCCTCAAGTGAAGCACAGACATGACAGAGATAAATCATAAAGTATTGTGTTTCATCTTTGAAATGTGAGCTCAGTCAAGCTTTTCACCCCAAGCTAGCAGTTATCTGTAAAGTGAGTCAGAGGGGGAAGAATTCAGAAAACCTAGCGGTGAATACACACCTTCTATGGTCAACTCAGACAAGTTTATGTTGTCCCATTGATTGTGAGTGTTTGAGAAAATATATAACAAAGTCTTGCCTCCATATCCATTGTTTAGTGAGATTGGGAGAGCAGTACGTGTTAACCTCAATTTACACCTTGATGTACAGTTTATACATTTGAAGAAAGGGAAAAAGGAGCACTCATCAACGTATTGTTCAAAAATCCTTAAAGGACCTACACCATGAATTTTCACTTTTTCTATTTTAAAACCTTTTTTTGGGGTCCCACTGGCACCTTCTATCCTCACAAAGTCCTATTTCTGACCGTTGTGTCTTTCTCTGGTTTTGGGCAGACAGAGATGAAAAGCTTTCCATGGGTTCTCAGAACAGTGCTGTTCTGAGAGTTGACGAGAGTGACGTCACTCTCGTTTCCCGTTTTTTTTTTCAGAGTCAAAAAAAAAAAAAAATCAAAAAAAAATTTTTTTTCAATTTTTTTTTTCAAAACTTAAAAAAAAAATGCAATGCAGTCAAAAAAAAATTTAAAAATTTTTTTTTTCAAAACTTTTCAAAAAAAAAATGTTTTTTTTTTCCAAAAAAAAATAAAAACTTTTTTTCAAAAACTTTTTTTTTCAAAAAACTTTCTTTTTCAAAAAACTTCTTTTTTTTCTGGAAAAACCCCACTAGATGCGCCCCTGAGCAAACAGAGGCCGTTTTGGTATTGCAGCTGGAGAGCCTCATTATAGTAGAGCTAGAACAAACAAAAAGTGTTTTTTGAGGGTTAAAACCTGTCAATTTTGAGCATATATTTATACAAAAAATATAGTTTTAAAAGCATGGTGTAGGCCCTTTAAGACTGGTTTCCCTATTTCTAAAAGTTTATACATTTAAAATGTATTTTGAACATTACATTCTAGTTGTCTGTGACATCACCTGGACATTTGTAACTTTCTCATACCTCACCTGAACATTTCCAGTGTCCTATTCAAGTAGTGAGTCTGGCGTCTTTGACGTCATTCATCTATGAAAGTTTCAGACCCTTCCTTTTGTTTAAAAATATATATTTGAACATAACGGTATAAAAATGGATATAAACAATGGAAATACAAGACTCAGAGACATTCCTCTCTACAGGCCTGTGTGTGTGCGTGTGCATGTGTGCTTGCGTATTTGGCCGTGGAACTGAAAATATTTGGTGCCATTGACCCTCATACAAGATTTGTGTGGTTAAAATATTTCAAAAATATTCCAAATGTTTCATAATTTACATATGATTATTCTTTTATCAGCAGAACTACACGCAGTATTGTATTCATACCCTGTGCATGTGATGCGTTTCAGAACCTTTGAACCATTCATTCTTTATCGATTCATGCCCCTTCCCTCCCGATCCTCCCTTCACAGCTGTAGGGTCTGCATACGTCACACTAGGAGTTAAAGGGGTGTTCGGGGCCCTATTGAAGTTGTTGTCACGCTCATTGTGTCACGGCCATCTGACTGAATGGCGAGCCACGAGGCTGAGGAGGAGATGTATGGCCTCACCTCTGACCCCCTACTCTCTGCGTGTGTGTGTCTGTGTTTGGAAAGAGGGCATGCAGGGACCACAGCTGCCTACCCTCCGTCTGTCTGGGTTTGCTCCTTTTATGCTGTGTTTGTGTGTCCCCCGCACACACACTCACAGACACATACTAAAACACCACCACCAGCACACACGCCAGATGCTCGCCTACCGACACAAAGACACGCAACATGCGTGTTTGCATACCAATACATACCCCTGCACATTCGTGAAGACATATTGCGTTCCAGTGAACAACAGTTAGCCTCGCATGCCCCAACATTTTATCACACACATTTTGTTTTCACAACCCACACATATCAGTACGTGGACTACTACACGCAACCGTGACCACTGTTACGGACAAATTGCAGCTTTTGTGCGTGTGCGCATGCAGGTGTAAGTGTGTGTATTTGACGCAATAAAAGTGTGTTTTGTGTAGGAATGACATGAGTATCTAAACACCCTCTATAGAACCATCTGCCAGGTCAGGACCCTGGCCAAAAGCGACCAATCGTAACAGAGCCTGGTCGACAAAGCACCAATCACAACAGACAAAATGAGATAAAGGACCAGCGACAATAGAGGCACACGCTGGCTCCGCAGACAGCCTGCTCTTTAAGAAACAAACAGCCCAGGAACCAGTTGTGCCCACACAGCAGTCATTAACACACATACACACAAATACACACTATAGAGATCAATGAGAGACAGACCAATCAAAGCATTTCTGAAAGAGCAATGACCACCCAAATGCACCCTGACACAACAAAAGACCACAATCTTATACATAGTACACTGAACAGATACTACCAAAATACAACATGGCACACATACTCTCACACATAAATCTAGTATAATCTCGGACATATAGTATACTCCCAAAAAACTCACACAAACACACAATCATTTAGTCCAGCTGTCACCAGTTGCTATGTGCAGAGGTTCTGAATGACATCACCCATTCCCACAGTGCCTCCAGTGAGAATCAACATTGCATTTCCTACTGTGGCCTGAAGAGGGTGATCTGAGCCCCTGGTAAACTGGAGACCCTGTGATGGAGACCCATCACAGTGCATGCATCTAGAAACACACCATCATGTTATTCGGTCACTGCTCCAGCTAGAGAATGCCACTGGTGTGCTGGTAAATAGGACAGTTAATGGGGAAGTGCATAAAGCTGGCTGAGGTCATTTGGCATGCCTATCCATGTTTTAAATTAGGACAAGTGATTGTGTTTATTATTTTTTATTTTTGCACCTGCTTTAGTCAAAAAGCACACCCAGACTCATTGGTCAGGGGCATAATTAAGATTAGGCATTGTTAGTAGGGTTACGTTTTGGCATTGTTTGAATTAATTATGTTTAGTTAATGTCGGGCACTATTAATGTGAGTTATTCATTTAATTAGGTTTAGTTAATATTATGCTTTGTCACTTTGTCATGTATACTGAACAGTGTTTGGCAGTAACTAGTTACTAGTAATATATTACTGTAATATTATTACTTTAGCCAGTGATGAGTAAAGTAAGCCAAAACAAAACAAAACAGTAATATTATTAGTAAAACATAGAATATATTACATATTACTTTGTATTACTTTTTTGTCAGCTGTCTTTTTGTTTTTAGTTTTAGTTTTAAAGGCCAAGAGGTGATTCTTATTATGATTATTATTCAGAAAGAAATTATTCAGTTAAAAAAGGAACTGGCTAAACAGGTTGTGTTATGTACATTGTTTTTTGGCCGGTGGGGGTGGGGGGCAAAAGCAATATAATGTAATATGTAATAGATTACTCTTGATTCCAAGTAATAAGTAAAGTAAAGCTATTACTTTAAGGAGTAATATGTAATAAGTAACATATTACTCTCCTGAGTAATATTGCCCAACACTGATACTGAATAATCAAAAATTATATATATAAAAAAAAAGAACTATTTCCTGTATCTCACAGACTTCAACGTCTGAGACTTCAACTCAACCCCTCTCTTTCCCACACACATAAAAGGGCTGTAGACATACTGTATATTAGACAACAAAGAGATTTGTTCCTCATCAGCCAGTCATTAGGGAGTCTCCTGCAGTGTAATTTGTTACAGGTGATCCTTTCACTACAATGTTTTTGTCCTGTTTACCTCTCCACTCAGTCTCACGCCCACAGTAAACAGGCCTTAACACAAGGCTTTGTTGTGGGCGCCATGTTCCGTCTCTCAGGGGGGTATTCAGGCGGTGGAAAACTCAAACTGAGTCACAGGCATGGCCATGTGCTCATTTTCAGGGGAGGAGTTTATTGCAAAGATTCAGGTGAATGAATTTGGCCCCTTTATTATGTATTATTCTTTGAGCTGTTATTATCCAGAGAGTGACACCTTCACTGAAATGCTGGAAAGATAGATCCTAATTTACCACAGTTCTTCTAGTCTTATACATCACTAAGGCAGGGCCATGTGTTTGTTTTTGCTGTTTTTGAATGAATATGTGTTGACAGATATTGAACACAGAAAGAGTGCCTGATACATTTCTATCTCGGACGCTACTCTGTATGGCTTAACTGACCATATGAAATATCTTTAATGGTGAAGATACCGCATTCAAAGCCAAAACGGTGTCCTTAGTGGGTTCGGTTGTAAGTTTGTCGTCAGATCTTAAGTTGCGACCTGTGATCATTATTGGGTCCTGGGCATGATGTTAAAATGCATCCTGCGGTGGGAGCCTGGAGTCTGGACCTACTGTTAACTTTGGGCAGCCTCTGGCAAAGGCTCAGTATCTGACAGCGGGAGAATAACATAATGCGATGATAACATGTTACTGATGCTTGGTCAGGTGGACCCCCTCTGTGTCTGGGACAAGGCACTCGGTACCCCTTCAGCATCGCTTTTCAGCATTCAGGGTAATCTGTAGACCCAATATTGAAAACACAGCATCCTACAGGAGTGTGATGTCTGCTATTGGCATTCTAGTTGCACACCAACAGGCAGATAGAATATGTTGTGAACTTGTGATCTTTCCTCTTAAATATGGCACGCGAAGGGGCACCTCACTTGTCTTGGTACATTACTCGAATCAAAAAAGGGATGAACATTCTTCTGAGGTATCCATCACAATATTTGAAGCACACTTCCAGCACTTCAAGTTTTATGAAACTAACAGAATGTAAGGTTTCACTCTGGTAAACCTACCTTATAGGTAGCATTCACCAATGTATCTCTCTCCACTGATGGTCACTTATTGACTCTTATCCCTCCATTCTCCAAGCTACACCATTCTGTCTTCTCTCTCGACAGTGAGGCAGAGAGAGAAAGATCTGTGTTGACAGACGTTCGCTGAGTTTTTGGGACACGTCTCTATATAGCACAGGTTTATCTGTCTATCGAGGTCATTTGCATAACATCTAATTAGTGAGTTAACGGTTGATGGAGGGATTCAAAGGAAGATGAAAGTGGAGCTGGGCTAGACATGGCGTGTGCGTGCGTGCGTGCGTGCGTGCGTGCGTGCGTGCGTGCGTGTGTGTCTCACAACCTACTTAGGACACCGTTTTGGCTTTGAAAGCGGCATCTTCACCATTAAAGATATTTCATATGGTCAGTTAAGCCATACAGAGTAGTGTGTGTGTGTGTGTGTGTGTGTGTGTGTGTGTGTGTGTGTGTGTGTGTGTGTGTGTGTGTGTGTGTGTGTGTGTGTGTGTGTGTGTGTGTGTGTGTGTGTGTGTGTGTGTGTGTGTGTGATAATGTGATACCCCAACTGTCTGTGTTGATCAGGCCAGCTGAGACTCAAGGTCTAAAGAAGTGTTGTGTTGACTGGATGCCTAACCGTTCTCTTCGTCCTTCTTTTTATTTCACTCTCTCTCCTGCTCTTCCTCCCCAGACTCAATCGTGTCTTTGTCAGAGCTAGTCCTGGAGACCTGCCCGGTAAAGATGTGTGTGTGTGTGTGCACACGCATGAGCATTTGTGCACATGCAACTGCCTGTGTGTTTATTGTGTTGTGTTGATTTCCATCAGAACCATGTGTGCGTGAGTGCAGTGTTTGTATATCCATGGTTCATTTGCATGTGTGGTCCTCCTGTTTACATGACATCCAGCAGGGTCTAACTACCTTTGTTTTTCACAGCTTAACAGGAACTCCATATATCACTGCAAGTGTGTGTGTGTGTGTGCACATCTGTACGGGTCTTTTAACACATGTGTACTGTGCGCTTGAAGAGATCTAAACATAATGTACTGCATATATACTGTATGTGTGTTCTCGCACCACAACAACCCCAAGCACACAACACAATCTCCCACTGACCTATATAATTCAAAATGGCCGCTGCCGCACAGATGTCCTCCCATGCAGGAAAACATAGAACGGCAAAGGTTTGGGTGGGGCGGGGGGAGAGAGAGTGAGAGAGAGAGAGCTAGAGAGAGAGAGAGTGCTACTGGTGTATGTGGGGGTGCAGAGAGGAATTCACAGACTAAGCAGGTAAAGGAATAAAAACAACACTTCATCCTGGGGGCACAATCTGTCACGGGCGTTCTATTTCCATTTCCATCCCTGCCCCCCTCCCCCCCCCCCCCCCTTCTCTCTCTGTGAGTCTATCCATATTCCCCTCTTCCCGTTCACCCCTCCCGTCTTTCAATCCTCCCACAGTATGAGTCATCCCACTCATCAAAGCATCTCACCCCTTTGTCACTCCCTGTGGCTCCTCTCTCTTTCTTTCCCTCTCTCAATCTCTCTCTTTATCTTCTCATATTGTCTCTCTCATCCTCTCCTTTTTTTCCTTCCACTCTTATTCCCCCACTCCCCCCAATCAGGTTAGCTTTATCTGACATGAGCAGTAAGGATGTCGCAGTATGGTATACACACATACACAGCAATTAATTTCCCTGCTTCCATCTATCCATCCACACGTCTCCCTTCATGTAAATGTCCTGTTTGTGTGTCATCTGTCGATTGCTGCTGTTTTTATGTGTTCATACGGACTGCATTTCAGTTGATCGTAAACGGTGTTTACAGTATTTGCAGCCAGGGATAGAAGAAGCATCTATCGCTGACTGACATCAATGGCTGTGTTGCATGCGCTTCAGTTACAGATATGTCACCTCAAGGCATGCACTGGCATATCTGGATCTGGGTATTTGACATGAATATGACCATTAATTGAGTTTTATGCCCCCCCCCCCTCTCTCTCTCTGTCTCAGCCAACCACAGACGAGCTGGTCATGCAGTGACCAACATCCTGGCCAAAGAGTTGATGCAGGAGGACGCCGTCCCATCCAGCAAAACACCCAAGAAGAAGATGAAAATAGAGGAGGAGCCTAAACTAGAAGGGGCGGGGTCATTGGAGGACTTACTGGAGGACGCACTGTCTCGGTCCAATTAGACACTCTGAATGAAGACGGTTGTCTTTGAGCACAGATCTGGGGGTCATCCATGTCTCGTCCAGATCCATTCCTTCGCCAATACTGGGAGCCAATATGAATCTGTTCTGAGGCCAAGTGTCCAAAGGTAACTTGTTTCTGTTCACGCAAATACCAGCTTAAATGAAAAGTGGCATGTGTTGCTCCGCCCCCTCCTCATCAAAAGGGACCACCGGACTGGACTATACTGTATGTACTTTGGGGAAGGGCGGCGGGAGGGGCAGTGGATGAGGGCTGGCCTCTCTCTTTGGCCACTAAACTTGCTATCGGACCTTTGCAACTGCCATAGAAACTTAAATGCTCACTGCACATCTCTGTTTGTCTCTCTCTCTCTCTCTCTCTCTCTCTCTCTCTCTCTTTCTATATCAATGTCTGTTATATTGGGAGAATCCAAAGACTTACTCAGGAGGGATCTGTCCTTTTGTTTTTCATGTTTTTGCTCTGCACAGGTGCAATTATTCCTAATCTTATTGTGATTGGGTGTTAATTTGAAACTGGACATACCATGATGCAGTAATAACATGAGGTCTTATCGACGTCCCAGGCTGAGACCACTTTACACTTGCTTCTTTCATAATCTTTTGTAGGGTTTTTGTTCAAAACCTGTGAATCATTTTTTGCATTATTATTGCTTTTGTCAGATATACTGTATGCTCATGTTTTACATTGTATGCTAAGAAAGAAGTGCCAATCAATATATGGGTGCAGTCTTGTCATTTCAGCCCTTGTTCTGCCCATTTATATTTAGCCTTTGGCTGGTGTGTGGACCAATGAAACCCCTTTTCACCAGCAGTTATATCAGTGAATGTTTTACTCACCGAGAAGGGATTGTATGCTCCCAGGTGCATATTGATAACTGAGTTAGTTGTCGTCTAACCACTTAACCCCTTATATACTTCATTGACCGGAGTCCTCTAGGGGTCTTTATTGGCCCCTCCCTTTCCTCCCTACACTAAATATCTTTGTTGAAAATAGCCGTTGCGTTGTGACCAGGGGTCATCGCCATGTTGGTTGCGGTGGACATTTTTGTAAAAATTGCATTTTTGCCACGGACATACAAAATGAGAAGACAATATTATTACCAGAAACACACAAAGAGATAACCCTGAATGACCATAACAGGTCTGTAACACTGAGAGTGTACAAATGGAACCAAATTTGTGACACAAACACATTTGTCTGTGTACGGACAATGACGTTGATGACCGCTGGTTGTGATTCATGGTGAGCTTGCTTGTAGGTGAGCTATTTTTGCTGGATGTGGGTGGTATAAAATACTACTTATTTTACACTTCTTAACAACAGGCACCACATTATCTTGGCTGTTCGACAAACCGTCACTGCGCTTTACACATTCTTCTTGTCTTCTCTTCTATAGTGGACCTTAGAATCCACTATATTGAGAAAAAAAATCGGTGAAAGGAAGTAATAAGGTCAATAATGTCCCATTTGATGATTCATTTGAACCAACAAATTATTATTCTTGGATGTGTGTTTCCATACCAGTTCCACAGCCGGAGAGAAGTTTGCATGCCTGTGTTTATGTGGGTTAGGATGTCTGTCGGTTCGAATTAAGTCAGCTGGGTATATTTAGTTGGTGTGAGCTGTGTCTGTTGGTGCACACATCTCTTTGCACATGCACGTACAGTACGTGCAGCCATCTGTAATTACTGTACTGTCATAAATGCTAGATTTCATAAACGGCACTGTTTTCTTCCTGCTCGGGATATACTGCACACTGGAAACCTGCCCAAAAACTGCCGACACAAGTCTTATGTTTGTTGCATTTTTCATATGCGTGTGTGCATGCGTTTAGCTGAAGCTACTAACCACTTGCCGGATGCCTGGCCTTGCTTTTTGTATTCAAGTAGCCATCGCAACGTTGCCATGATGTCCCAGCTTAAACTCCAACAGGATCCTCTTTCGTATTTATTCCTATACAGACACAATACTGTACATCCAACAGTTATCTCAAAGGCACTTGAAAAGTGAAAGGAGAAATGCACTGCTTTGTTCCACTGACCACTCTTCCTCATCCATTCTCTCATCTGACAATCCTCCCACAGTCGGTGAGTCATCAAAGCATTTCACCCCTTTTCTCTTATGTCATGCTCGGGGGTGCCCGGGTTCCCAATCCCGAGTATGACGTAAGAGCAAAATGGCTGCCATGTGAATATGTTCAATTGCCAGAGCCAACTTTTGATAATAGTAGTTACCCAATTGACAATGATATCCAAAGCCAACCTTAGTGGTGCTAGCATATCCTTCAGATTACCCTGCCGGCTGTACTGTAAAGGCAAGTCAAGCACAAGCAAACAAGCCCAATGTCTTCCTCTGACTAAAAAAAAAAGTGAAAAGAAAAGACATTACCCTGTCTGGTTGTGGCTGAACTGTAGTCAGAAACTCAACAGCAATGTTGTGTCAACTTTTGTGTGACATTTCACCCATTGATAGATGGACACGATGCCATGTGACTCTCAAAACCTGTATTGAAATGATGACATTTGTTTAACATTGAGGAGAGGTTCATAAAGAAGATATCAAAACATCACTGGATGTGTTTTCTTTTCCTTTCTTTCCAAACAATTCATTCCTTCTGTTGATTTGTTTTTCTTTAGTTTTTTTAAGAGATTCTTTTCTATGTGAATTTTTATGGTTGATACATTTTTAATGTATGTCAATGGAGAGTATTTCTTTTTTTGTTGTTGTTGTTTGTTGGAAAGAGCGCTGGTATGTATACTGAATAATCCACGTAGTTGTTCATTTTGTTCGCTACACAAAACCATTAATAAATGTCTTCAGTAAGTCCACTCGGTCATTCTTTCAGTCTTGTAAAAATGTACGGTATATTCTTCATGAAATACTCACACCATGTACTCATCTCATCTGGTAGTGTGCCCGTGTTGAGGATGTTATGATAGAAAGCGAGGGGTGGGTGTGTATGAGGCGGAGAGAGAGAGTTTGCATACGCGCATGTGTCTGTGTGAGATGTCAAAAATGGTTCCTGGTTCTTTGCCAGAGGAAATTCCATCTAAAGCCCATTTCTCTGGGGTTACAGAGAGGGGAAGAGGAAAACGCTTTCCTTCTCTCTCGCTTCTCTATCTGTCCCTCGCTCGTCTCTCTCACTCTTACAGTATAAACACTGTTATATGGCAGCATAGTATAAATGCCAAAGGCGGCAGTAGAATATACAATGGGATGTCATTTTCACTGACACAAATTCAGGATTCCTGTGTTTCTGCATTACCCTACGTTTTTTTTCTGCTTCTTTTTTTGTCCTAGCATTATCCCTCACTTGTACAAACAAGAGTGTGAGAAAGACAAGAGCACTATGCCTGAAGGCAAATTTATACATACAGCCGGGTCCCTCGAAAACACCTCAAGACTTTCAGTTTAGAATTTATTATTTTAGTTAAGTGCCACAGCCACAGTCATACTGCAAAATATAAAGAGGGTCTGTCCGACCTCATTGTCTCCCCTTTTTGAGCGGTGGTCACAACGCTCCTATACGTGGCCGTGTGTGTGGGTCTGTCTGTCTCCGTCCGTCCGTCCGTGTCTGTCTGTATGTAGTCTACAGTACCTTTTTTGACCACACATGTTAAGGGAGGGGCGCTGTTGTTCAGGCCAGACCAGACACACCAGACACACACACACACACACACACACACACACAAGGATGGATACCAGTGGCGGCCTGAGTGACATGCATTTTATTATTAATATTTTGTTTAATATTGTTTTAATATTTTTTATAATATATATATATATATTTGTTTTGCTGTTGCGCAGCCTCCACGACCACCGCTCAGTTCACACGGGTGTGATTTTACTTTCCTGCCCTACATTGTACACCTCAGACTATTTCTCTCTCTTTCTCTCTCCCTCTCCATCCATGTCCCCTCGTCCTTGACAAGATTCCGAGTTAATGTGATCCCTGCATTAAGTCAAGCAAATCTTATCACTTCAACCAGGAGGATATGTCATGATTTCCAGTGATGAACTCCATGTGCAGGCTTCTTGCCTTGTCTGACTGGGAACACACCATACCATAGCAACACAAGAGCTGGACAAAATCAGAGTTTGGGAGTTCAGTGACAGACTATTATACAAAATGAAGTTTATTTGAATTCCTTTCAAACATGCACAACATCAGCACTCATCTCTGTGATGGCATATAGAACATTATGCAGCAGAATGTAGTCTGTTTTCTGACACAGTTGTTTAAGATAATCCAAACTAATAGAGGGAAATGGGAAAATCAGTTGAAATAATCTGATGGGAAGAATTACACATTAGAAGCAGAGGAAGATTGTGAGTATTTTTCAGTGCCTTAAAATGTATACCAGCTGTCATTCAGAGTGACAATGATGGCTCTAAGTCCTTGGTGAACCCGACCTTTCACCTTTGCTCTCATTAATGGGTCACTTAATTCAACCAAGGAGCTCTGACTCCCTTTCATCATGTGCTAGATCTGCTTACACACACACACACACACACACACACACACACACACACACACACACACACACACACACACACACACACTCCATGTGTGAAGGCCTTTAATTGATCTCGACTGACAATAAAAGAGAGGGTGAATCACTGTGTGTGTGTGTGTGTGTGTGTGTGTGTGTGTGTGTGTGTGTGTGTGTGTGTGTGTGTGTGTGTGTGTGTGTGTGTGTGTGTGTGTGTGTGTGTGTGTGTGTGTGTGTGTGTGTGTGTGTGTGTGTGTGTGTGTGTGTGTGTGTGTGTGTGTGTGTGTCATCCTCTCCTTTGAAGACATAAATAACCAGCCAGTCATTCTGTAGCATGTGATCCTAATCAAAATAAAGCCATAAATGCACTGCTATTGACTGTGTGTGTGTGTGTGTGTGTGTGTGTGTGTGTGTGTGTGTCTACTTGTGTGCTCTGAATGATGTCTCTGAACTAAAGTGGTTGTGTGTATGTGTGGTCACCCACATGCCGTGTGTGTGTGTGTGTGTGTGTGTGTGTGTGTGTGTGTGTGTGTGTGTGCTTGCGTGCAGTCACTGTATTGGGAGATATTTTACAGTCAATGTTTGGGAGTGGCCTGGTTAAGCAAGTTAGTGTTTGTGAGGTCAGGGATTGGTTTTAGCCACTGAAATGACATAATGGTGCTTTCATCTTCTTAGCAGTGGTCAGCAATACAGCCTCACATCCTCTGAAAGTGGAAAAAACAACCCTTACATTTTTTTGCACTTTTCAGAGTTACATTATCAGTCGGTATATCACTATATCTACAGTATATTAGTGTGCAGTAGTGTGTTTCTTTTTGAAAGCAGTCTACCAGATTTATTTTCAATTGTAATAGTAAGGCATGATAATTGAGCATTTTGGTTTTGGAACAAACCAGAGCCTTCACCCCAGTCGTGCATGACTGTCTTAACATACACGTGGATCCTGGTGTGCAAGACGACACGCCCGTTTCCTCTCCTCCTCTTTAATGTCCCAATGCAGTCGCCCACATGCCATTCCATTCCACGGTGCTGCCTCGCTTCTCCCTCCATCAGCCTCATCCTTCCCTTTCATGCAAGCGGGGCTCTTCATTTCCCCTCTGCCATGACACAGGCATAAATCATGGTGTGTGTCTGTGTGTGCGTGCGTGTGTGTGTTGAGGTCAGGTGGCTTGATGGGAGCGTCAGGGCAGGGTCTCTCGGATGGAATGATGAGATCTTGAAATGGAGAGGAGGAGTTAAAGGAGCAGGCTGATGACCTGGAACAGAGACGGTAAAGATGATCAGCGATGGGAGTTTAAAACGCAGAGATACAGTAGCGCAGGGCTTCACAAACAGTGTCCAGGTGTGCCTGGGGATTTTGTGATAATCACACATTATTACTGCAATATATGCAACTACACAAATTCATTATTTGTAAATGCATCATATCAATATTTTGCACGCACTCATTTCCCAATACAGGGGCAAATTCGATATCCTACAGTATCCCCTATGTCATGCATTGTGTTTTATTCATTTCAAAAAGGCATTTGATTCAATATTCAGAGGTACGATGATGAAGATACTCAAGACTTCTGCAGTCCCTCCCAACCTACTCCAAGCCATTCCATTAGAGCCATGCACACGGCTACAAGGGCCAAAAGAGATGACCCCAGTGAGTTGTTCTACATCCTGGCAGGTGACATTTTTTATATACAAAATATTATTAGTGTGTTTTATATAGGCAACACACTATTGTTCTACAGAGAATTTGTTCTGCTTTTGGTCATGCTTCACACATTGTCATCACAATATATAATACTAGGACCTTGCCCGGGGTGTGCATTGAATGTAGGAGTCTCAGAAGTAATGTTGGAGAACCCAGACGTATCAGTGATGTCAGACATCTCCAAATGTTGGCATTGTTTCAGCATGCAGATGTTACCATGGTGGCGATGCATGCGCAGTACAGGCGGTGGTATCAGTGATGTCATAAATGTGGGCACCTTTTCACCCGTTTATGCCCATATATGGTGTCCTATGTCCAATTGCCCATAATGGTGTGCCCATATATAGTGTTCCGTGTCCTATGCCCATATATGGTGTTGACGCTATGACGTTTGAGTACTGTAGACAGACAGACATTCCATAAATGAATAGTTCCCTCAAAATCCGTCAAAAATAGGGAGATCTCATAGCACATTGCATCGCAGATGGTGAATACAGATTTGGACTGTGCTTTGGCCTGAAAACATTTGAAAACCACTGCAGTGTTTGTAGAGATGGAGTGACTAAAGAAGTGAAGGACATACAGAGGAGGGGAGGAGAGGAGAGAGTGAATGACAGAGAAAGAGTGAGTGGAAAGGAGAGGGAGTGTGGGCCGTGATGAAAATGATTAGTTGAGAGACAAAAGAGGAGTGCTGTGAATTAGAGAGCAACACTGACTGCACTGTGGGAGCAGCCTGGCTGGGTTTCTGTGTGTGTGTGTGTGTGTGTGTGTGTGTGTGTGTGTGTGTGTGTGTGCGCGTGTGCGTGTGCGTGTGCGTGTGTGTTTGCCCACCATATAATTTGTATGTGTGATTTGTAAGCGCCCACTTGTTTTGCAGCATTTGACAGAACGTATGGGTGCGTTCTTGTTCGGGTCGACGTCAGGTGTGTCTGAATGTACCACGTGCACGTGGTGGTATGTTCAAAGTGTGTGTGTTTGCACACGTTACATGTGCTTAAATAAACACATAAAGCATATCCTGTTAGCTCTTACGTGTTAGCCGCAGGGATATGTAAATATCAATTTCAGTTCACTTGTTGTTGTACTTGTTCCACACTGTCAAATATAATGTCTAATCTGTACTCTTGTTTCACAATTTGTATTACAACTTTAGTAGATTTAATTGATTTACTGTTTATTTGTGCAATGGTTGTACATAATGGGCACAGTTATGTTCAACTTCATGTATGTTGAACAGCTACATACACTGCACTATTGATGCTGTATTTATAGAGTCTGCTGACTAATCAGCAAGCTGTACATACACCCTATTTGTCACTCTCATCCCTAGAGAGTACCTTTTACTATTGTCCCTTTAGGAAGTGTATTTTCTCACTCATCACTTTGGAAAGAGGTTATTTCTTTGTAAATGAATGGAAGTATTTATTTTATTCTTTTTTTGTAAATGAATGGAAGTGACTGTGTTTGCCCTGGTTGGATTCTGATCAATTAAAGCCCCCAGGAAGGCTCATTGCTATGAGCCTTGAGTCCTCCTGATTCCCAGACTCCCTGGGTCTCTCACTGAGGCATTCTGAAGAGTAGGGGGAGATTTGTGTATGTGTTTGTGCGTGCGTGGGTCGGGGGGCTCTGCTCTAAGAAAGGACTTCTAAACAGGGGGGAGCAGAAATGGTCCGAGAGCTGCCAGGCGACACAATGACACGGCCATTGATAGAGGAGCGAGTTCCCCGGGAGCACGGGGGCCAATGGCAGTGCAGGAGGCTGTTTCTCAGAGCGCCTGATTGGCTGGCTACGGGAGGCTGTCGGTCTCCAGGTAGCAAAGTGAACCTTGGAGAAAATCTCACCCCCCCCTCCCTCCCTCCCTGTCCCCTCCCGTCCCCTCCCCTCCCCTGGTGGAGGGACCAGATGAGATGTGACCTCAGCTGTACAGGAGGAAATAGACCATGAGGCTGCATACACAACAGATGTGTTCTCGCTCCATTGTTTCTGCCTCCATCAGCTCTCTCTGGTTGTCTCCCTTCAGCCATGCACTCTCTCCATTGTCTTTCTCCATCTCTCTGTCTCTCCTTTATTGTCCCCAGTGACAGAGGTTACGTATGTAACGTACTGTACGTGTGTGTGTGTGTGTGTGTGTGTGTGTGTGTGTGTGTGTGTGTGTGTGTGTGTCTGTGTGTGTCTGTGTGTGCCTGTGTGTTTGTTTCTAGAATAACAGGTTTCTGTTTGCAATGTGCACCATTATCCTTTTAACTTGGCTGCACACCCCAGACTTGCAACTCATCTGAATTCAAAATGGTTTATTGCAATAATGATGACCTCTCTCTCTCTCTCTCTCTCTCTCTCTGTCTGTCTGTCTGTCTGTCTGTCTGTCTGTCTGTCTGTCTGTCTGTCTGTCTGTCTGTCTGTCTGTCTGTCTGTCTGTCTGTCTGTCTCTCTCTCTCTCTCTCTCTCTGTCTCTCTGTCTTTCTCTCTCTTTCTCACTGTGCAGAGACCTTGACTCAACATTTGACAGGTCTCTCTCTCTCTCTCTCTCTCTCTCTCTCTCTCTCTCTCTCTCTCTCGCTCTCTCTCTCTCTAGCTCTCTCTCTCTCTCTCTCTCTCTCTCTCTCTCTCTCTCTCTGCACATTAAAGCCACACTTTATTTAGAATGGCCATATCTCAACTTTCCCCCGTTCTCACTCTGCAGGAACACAAATATACCGCTAGACTCCTCTTTCCAGGGGAACTGGAGAAGAAATAATAAGATTGGCAGTATTGACTGCTGACAAATGGAAAATAATAGCTTTGGCTAGCGTTACTTTTGTGTGTGCCTGCATGCCTGCGAGAGACTCTGTGTGTGTGTGTGTGTGTGTGTGTGTGTGTGTGTGTGTGTGTGTGTGTGTGTGTGTGTGTGTGTGTGTGTGTGTGTGTGTGTGTGTGTGTGTGTGTGTGTGTGTGTGTGTGTGTGTGTGTGTGTGCGTGCGCGCGCATGCTTGTCTTTCTGTCTGTCTCTCTATCTGTCTGTGTGCATGTGTTCCTGTGTGTATATGAGTGTATCTATCCATGTATGCATGTGTGTCTGTCGTCTGCCTGCATCGGTCGTCATATCTTAATGATATGCTCTTGATCAAATTACTCGGCTGCTTGTATTACACTCTCCATGTGAGGCACCAATTAGGGGATAATTAACACGGACCAGCGGATGTCAAACGATTGGCTGTGCTTTCACACCGCTGAGTGACATCTCCATCATCAAAGCCCCTCTGCCCATGTCCCACCCTGTCACACTGGGTACCCATCATGGACACCCTGCATGTGTGTCTGTAGGACTGTGAGTTCCCGTCTGAGTGTCTCTGTCTGTTTGCTCCTTTGACCCAGGAGAGAAAAATTAAGAGATGCACAGAGCTTAATTCAGATTCTCAACCTTTTGAGCGGTGCTCCTGGAAGGAGCTAAGCTCCAACATCTGGCTTTGTCTGTTTGTCCAGCGTGTGTTGTACGCCCATGCAGGGTCACATTGGTCAAGCTTCTGGGGACGCAAAGCTTGGCCTACATCTGGCCTACATCTTTGCGCAAAGCTCCCAACGTTTGTTCTACACCCAGGGTCACGTTGGCCAAGCTTCGCTGGACACTTATAGGACGCATAAATAGCACCGCTGTCCGCTCACTTCACACTAGGTGTTATTTTTCTAATTTCAATGACCCCCTGTTTGAGACCCCTGTTTGATATGATTTCTCGACACTACAACACTCATGGTTCCTAACTATCAGTCGTTTAGCTGTATCCCTGGGAACACCATCAAGGACCCCTGGAGGTCCCCGGACTTCAAGCTGAGAATCAGTGGCCTATTTCTTTTCTTTTTTTTTTTACTGGTATTATCCAGTCAAAAGACAAGTGTTTGTACTGTCAGTTCTGAGGGTGGAGAACCAGCCCGGGCGACGAGTCTCATTAAACAGGAGATGGAGGGAGCTAGCAGGGACTTATGCAAATAAGCATTTAAGAGAGAACCAAGTGCAGTCTGAAACTGTGTGGCTTTTCAGAGAAACACAGAAAGGACCGGTGGTGAAGTAGATTTTCTTTTAGTATCTGCTTTACTTGAGTATCTGTATAATTGGTACTTTCACATGACTAGATTTCAAAGACAAATATTGTACTTTTGACTACACTACATGTCTAGACAGGGAAAAAGTAAACTATGCATTAACCACCTAATCCCTATTTTATTTACCGTGAAAATAGCTCGCAGGCACATGCGTTGTTAGCTTGTAGATATTCCATTTATTATGTTAAATTACCAGAAAATAAATTTGAATACATGCATTATTGGTTTAAAAAGAAAATGCACTTTGTAATTTTTTGAATATACATAAAAGCAAGTACTCCAGTAGGCTACTTAAACACAAGTGCCAATTTGAGGAGCAACTTTCACTTGTAGTTGACCAGGAGTATCTATACTTTGGCTCAAGGACGACACAATGTCTCACATTTCTCACATTAAATACGCA